>NC_092828.1:46679124-46982041 GCF_039878825.1 Excalfactoria chinensis
AGTGAGGAATGCCAGTCAAAACTCCTAAATATTTGTTTTCCGATAACTAGGCAATAAGATATGTTTCTTGCAGTTGCACAGTGGTAAACCAGGAAGAACTCCACTATAAACCATAGGATAAGCCCTGAATTTGTATAGGTAATATTAAATATTATTTGAAATACGCTCATATTTATTTTTATAAGGATAGGAAATATCTTCTCCTGGTAAAAGTAAACAAAATGTAAATAGTGTGGACACAGTCTACCTAGACTTCAGCAAAGCCTTTAAAACTCTCTCCCACAGCATCCTCCAGAAGAAACTGGCAGCTCATGGCTTAGATAGGTGTACTCTTCATTAATTTCAGAAAAAGAAGGCCAAATATGCCAATAGTTCTGTAATTCTTTGTTGGTCTCATTTTTTAATGCTTTAATAAAAATAATAAAAACCAAAATAAGCTTTGTGACTTATTATACATTAACTGAATTATATCCTTTATGAGATCTGCTCTGAAAATAACATTTCCTGTTTTATCACTCTGGCCCATGAGGTCAGATGCAGATGGTGGTTGTATGGCAGCAGAGGCTGAATCTTTCAGTAAATATTCTGTTACATATCACTGCTGTGTGACAGATGGCAGCAGAGGGACAGTCTGATAGAATGGCATCTGACATGGAAGTGTATGTCACTGAACTCCTCCATGTGGAAAAAAATTATATCTATTGACATTCACTGCATTTGCTGAATGTCTCTGGAGACCAAACAGTGACCATGAGCCTAAAGAGGAGGTGTTTCAGCAGAGGTGACAACGAAAGTGTCACTATCACCGTAGCAGATTTTGACAAGCATGACGTACAGGCTCTTTTTCATCACCAGTAAAAAAAGCACAACAAAACAAACAAACAAACAAAAAAAAATCAATCACAGAATTCTAAGGGAGGGAGTCCAACTCCTGTGGTAAAGCAAATCCCCTACAGTATGTTGCACATGAAAGTGTTCAGGTTGAGTCTCTTCTGAAGATACTCAGAACTCACTTCTCTGAACAGCCAGTTCCAGCACTCTGGAAAATGCAGTGCTAATGGTGTTGAATATGTTGAAAAATAGTGCTCTGTAGCTGAGGAGTTGCTCTAACAAGTAGCGTTATTCTGCTCTTTGTATCTGTCGTCATTTCCACAGGAAAAAAAAGAAGGCATTACTTTTGGAGTGACCTACAGATATGTGGCTCAGTGTAGCCCAAGAAAGCTGAATGGTTAGACAGCCATGGACTAGATGGTCTTAGAAGTCATTTCCAGCCTTAATGATTCTATATTAAACTATTCTTAAATACACAAATTTTTAGTTCCTCATGTAGTTTTCATATTATTATCTAATTGCATATTGTTAAATACTCTGGAAGAAGCACAGCTTTGATGTTTTCCTTCTTACATGATCAGCCAAGTATTAAGGAAAACCAAGTTCGATTTGGAGTTGAAGTTGGCATGGGACATAAAGGGTACCAAAAAAGTATTCTACAGATACATAAACAATAAAAGGGAGGACATGAAAGAAGAGAAAAAAAAAAAAAAAAAAAAAAAAAAAAAAAAAAAGAAAAGATCAGAGATGAAGAATCCCTTCTTTGTGTTTAGGAATCATAAGGCCTTGAGAGAAGAGGGAATTCTGAAAGAAGGCTGACTTACCCTCAGTGGAGGAGGACTGGTTCAGAGAACATTTCAGAAAACAAAAAAAGGAAAAAGCAGTGACACTCAGAAAAGAGGTTAGAGATTTTTATGAATTGGAAGAATGTCTACATCTGCGTGTTGAAATATAAGAATAATCGTGATGTGATAGATACCTTCCTGGAAAGGAACAATATTAGTAGGGACAATGAGCAAGTACATCACTGAGCAGGTTATCCTGTAATTTCCAGTATCAAACTGATTCTCTTTCTCTGGAACACTGATATAAGTGTCTATATCTACCCCTTGCAGAAACAGATGGTTCTACACTGACAGTAGTTTGTTCTCCTAATTGATAGGATTCATCTGAATTTACAGCTGTGAGAGAGAAAAACTGGACAGAAACCTAGTTTCAAGATCACTAGTTTAGGTATCTGAACAGTCTTACAACCGTCAATATAACATACAGCACCAGCAGTCTACCTTTCAGTATCAGTCCTCTAAATTATCTTGCAAACATACTTTTTTCCACACTAATTGTGATATATGAAGTCTTCACTGAGTGTAAAAATTAAGACTAGTAGGTTTACACTAGCCCTTAGACATGCCTAATCTGAATATTAAAAACAGATTCAGAAGTCAGATGCTTGCATGTAACTTTTTCCCCACAAGGCTACCAACGTAGCAAAAAACAAAGCATGGGTTAGTGCATACTACACATTTCATAGCTTATTCCATTTGATGAAGGAAAGAAGAAATCACAATAGTTGGAGACTACCTGAATAAACTAACAAGTTTGTTACATGCATTAGCAGAAGTATCAAAAGACTTCATGGAAGGTATTCAGTGTGAATACTTACACAGGGCACTGGCTAAGAGAGCTTGAACTTCCTGGTTAATTATGAAGAAGGGAGTCCCACATTAAATATTTATGTATACATAGATGATTTTCATTCTAAAAACATTTGGGAAATTTTGGTTTGCAGAAAATATAGAAGAAAGAAAACAAACGCCAAGGCCTTGAAAGTTATTGTGGGTACACTTAATGTCCCCCAGCCAGGCACAATGAAACCAAAATCTAGGGTGTGATCTCTCCCACGTTGTTCTCCAGGCTCTCATCTTGAAAGGACCACATCAGATAACACTAATAAAGTTATCTTCTCTTGTTTGGAGCATGCTTTAAAAATGTATATCCATGCAAAATTGTTAATTTAAGTTCATAAATGAAGAACAAAGGAGATATTAAATGAAAAAACAAAAATTATTACTGCTCTTCAAAGTAAATAGGAAAGTACATTCAGCTTTATCTAAAAGCAGAGAGATGTTAATAAAATGAGATTACTTCTTTCCCTTGAAGTGTGGTAAATAAACAACGGCATCCCCACACCTGAGAGAAGAATTGGGTATGAGTTTCTGAATTATTTATACTGTCTGGAATAGATTTATGTTCTTTCAGATTTCTGTGAGTTTTGCAGTCAAGATGCAATCTTTCAATAATTTAGATCTCATCAGAAGAGAATAAGAAACCTTATTTGGCTAAATTCTAGTAAACAAATTTAAAGTGCTGGAAATATACAATGCAAGGACAAGACAAAGTTACTGTTTAGTTGACATTTGAATTTAATTTTTTATATTATTAGGGTGAGTATAAACTACAAAAAGAATAGGCTTAAAAATATGTTTTCCTGTGGAGAAGTAGAATGAACTGGAATTTCTTATGCAGTGTATGTAGCATGTTGTGGAGACATTCTGAACAGAAGTGTAAATACTGAAAGAAAGAGAGCATGAAATGAAAGGTCATCACTGACTATGTGAAGATCTCCATATAGATTTTAATTCCCACTAATTCAAGAGAGTTGACTGTTTGAAAATTAAATGATTTCTTTTTTGGTGTTTTGCTGTTTTTTGTTTGTTTGTTTTTAAACTAAATAAAAGACAAACTCGGGAAAGTATCTATCAATGGAAACTGGGCATGTGAAATTCTGTTCTGATTTCATCCAGTGTACAGTAATAAGTTTAGCCAGCTTAGCACTCCCTGATTATACTCTTCCTATTTCCAGAAATTCCTGATCTTTCCTCAAGCATAACTATACTAAGAACTTTGAGATAGAGGTGTCCCTAATTTTCCCTAAGATTAGCTTTCATTTTATTTTGTAGTGAAGATATTCTATGGACTATTTTTGCTTAACTCCAAGCCTTCTCAAACTCATAGAAATGTTTGTTCCTTCTGCCCTATGGAAGCTCTGGCCTGCCTAGGAAGCTGCTCCTCAGCCTGGGGAAGGAGAACCCAACCAAGCATTTCTCCACATCCGCCCCAGCAGTCATCAGAGCCAGGTGCTGTGTAGTGAACCCAGCATGCATACTGGTCACTGCTAAAATGATAAACAAGATATTTTTCTCCCCACAAATATACAGTATAGAAAAGCCAAGCTCACCCTAGGTTGACATCTATTTAGTTAACCTAAATTAAATACCTGTCTCCACCTTCCTGTACTCCTTTTAGGTGGCTGATGCTGTACAAGTCTCCCTTCACCATGGTAATGCAGCATTTTCAAATTGGAAAGACAGACTTGGCACATTACAACAGCTGTTTTTACCTCAGGCAGCATTAACAGGAGAGGACATCTGCTAGGCTCCAGAAATAATCACTCTTACAAGTCCCTCCTAAGATTACAAAAAGATCTGTGGGGTTTTTAGTGACCTTCAGCTGACAGCAACAGTGACCGCAGAGTGTTTCATCCCATCAGATACCCTCAGTTGAAGGCCACACAAATGATCTAAGGGATGCAACAACTCCCACACAAGAAGAGAAGGCACCTGGAGACCTGATAGCACTCTTTCAGAATCAAAAGGGGGTCTGTAAGAAAAAAAGCGGGTAGACTCTTTAGCAGGGTCTGCTGTGATAGGATGCTGTGATTTAACCCAGCAGGTGGCTAGGTTAATTGTTTCCTCCCTTCCTCCTTCCCAGTGGGATGGGGGAGAGAATGAAAAAAAGCACAACAAAGCAGGTACGAAAGCAGTCTTTAAAGTTGGGTAAGCTCTGAAGCACTTAAACCTCATCACCCTCTCTACTTGGGAACAATTCTAGATTGTTTCTTCTAAGCAACATTGATGTTTTCCCTCACATCTTAAACTTTACCGTCTTGATCTTATTTCCCCCAAAATCAGATTGCAGGAAGAAAAGAAACTGGAACAATTTGCTGGTTTAGATATCCCACTCCAAATATACACTTAAAAGATGAGCTATTCTGTGTTTACAAACTTTTTTCTTTTTTAATCTTCACTGCTGTTATTTGTGACTGCTTTCACTATTTCTGTGCACACAAGATGTTTACAGAAAAGATAGACACATGTTGATCACCAAAACATAATTTGAATAATTGGTAAGTAGGTAAACAGCTTCCAGAAGCACATTTGCTTTAGCATTAGTTACGCTTTTATCCCCTGCTATAAATTAATGCTGGTTACCTACAGGTCTAATTTCATAAGAAGATATGCACCATTTCATCAATTTTCATTTCCCCTAAAGGATGACAGTAGGAAAGAAGTGAAGAGAAATAAATAACAGGAGGCAATAATGAAGACCAGGACTTAGAGCTTGGGATGTGCCAGTAATTCACTGACTAATTAAAAGAGCCTAACCAAATAGAACAAGTTTCCAGGTCTTGTTACAGCCTAAAGATTGTCATTTTTATTAAAAGCACTGAAATTTAAGGTAAGACCTGAAAGATTTGTTGAAGCACAGTGATTCAAAATGCTACAATACATGGTAAATAACCAAACACTGCAAGTGCAAACATAAGCATTTCTGTAGAACTGGCTGTAACTACATGCCTGTGTGTTAATCAAAGACACAATTCCTTTCGGAAACATCTTCCTAAAGATTCTCAGTAAGAGTTCTGACATTCTCAAAATTTACTGTATAAAGTTTTCATAGCTCATTTTCTTATTTTCATTATCTTACATGGAAACCAGCTCTTTTCCTCAGAAGCTTGTTCTTTACCTCGAGCAACAATATTTTGAAAGAAAAAACAGCTGTGATGTCAAAGAGGTAAATCAAGAAGCTGTTGAGGCTTAAGGGGTTCTTTTAATAATGAGGGACTGTGAGTATCCTAATGATTAGTTCAGAATGCAACTTCTCATGTACTAGCAAGCTTCAAAACATGCAGCAGCTTAGAAGGAGATCTCATTTCAATTTAAACACGTTTTCCTTCTTTCTCTGTTTTAGAAGGGCAATTTCCATCCAAAACTTTCCCTTCAGTTATTTAGTGCCCCAAAATAATACCTTACATTTCAGTGTACCTTAAGAACATAGAAAGCAGTTTTAAGTTTCAGCCATGTATGAAGTAATACTAGTCACAAAGTAACACACTGCTACACTGGAGTCTGGTCTGGATGCAGTTACAGACATCATCTTCTCAAACATTCTTCTGTCCTCCCAGAAATATCAGTGTCTTTCCTCTACTGCAAATTCCAAAAGGTGGATAAGCAAGAGGTAAAAGGGATCCAATTCCCATTTCCTACACTGCAGGGAAGTTCTCAGGCAGTGTAAGATAACCTACTCTAGTCATAGGCCATCTTTAACATTTATAGAACACTTTCCTTGTGAATGATCCCAGGGTGAGTCATGAACTTTATAAACTAATTACACTAACATTACATAGTGGCTCAAACTTGCAAAAAAAAAAAAAAACAAATGAAAGAAATTCAGTATGCCAATGATGCACTGAAAATTCTTAGCTAAATAAGATCTTCACTTTCAGAGACTAAAAAATTACTTCACAAAACTGTACTCTATTTGTGATAGAAGTTTGTATTAGTCAAAAGAAAAATACCTTAATTCTGACTCTTGGCCAAGACTGAACAGTCTAAGCAGAATTACTTCATGTCCTGCCCATAAGGAAATGGAAGGAGTGACCAGAGCCTAAACTGAGGGTATAACAACAGTGCTCTGAAAGCAATCTGAATAGAACATTATCTTGTTCCTCCTGCAGCAAGAAAACAAAGCAATCCAAGGCCAATGCACCCAAGGCAAAGCAATATAAGGGGCAAATCTGCAGGAAAGGACAGCATGCCAAGGAGCAAATTTCTATTTATTAAGGAAAACAGCCATCAAAAGCAAAAGAATTTCAAAACAGTAGTTAAGTTCTATAGTCAACAGCAGCATTCTTAAAGGTTTCAATCATTACACAGCCAAAGCTTCCCCTCTGAAATACTCACAAAGCATCTCATCCTCCCCAAACCACTTTCAACCTATATGCTTCCATCCTTGCAGAAAAACACTGAAGATGAAATGCGTGATTATGCTAGCAGAAATTGCAAGGGGAATCCTTACAACCAACTGAAACAAGTATTCTTTTCTCTGCTTCTTCAGATACCCATGGAAAAGAAAATGTCTGACTATGAAAGAAATACAAAAACTAGACAGTTTTTATGAAAATACACAAGCATTTGTGAAATGAATTTAAGATGTAAAAGCCAAAATCCAAAAAAAAAAATGGTAATCTTTATTCAAAACATCAAATACTAAAGAGAACTATAGATGCTGTGTTTACATTTCTTACCATTCTTACATAATTTGATGGCATAATCCAAAGTCCACCTGAGTATTCCATTTTCTCTTTTCAACTGAAAATATACTTGCACTAGTTTTAATCCACTCTTGTTCCTAATCTATTTTTCCCTTCTTAGAATAATAATTAAGAAATTGTATTGCAATTTAGTGATCCATAAGTAGTTAAAAGCATTCTTTAAATAACCAAAAGACAAAATAAAAAAAATTCATTGATAGTTATGCAAGATACTTCCTTAAACAGATATGCAGATTTTAAGGTGCCTACTAGCTGAAACAGAAGAAAATCAGTAGACAGAAGAAAGAAGAAATGCTCCACATTTACAGAGGCATCTGAAACTAATTTGGATCAAAATCAATTACTTGATAAAACTGAAAACAGCCAAAGTAAAAACAAAAAAAACATACTTTAAGCAGCAAAAAATATGGAAAATACAAAAATTCTCAAGCAGATTATGGTTGCTGTAAGAGTGCTAAGGATTACCTAGACCCCAACAGCTGGAATTGATATGAGGCTATCAGAAGTTAGCAGGGCATCAAGTAAGCAGAGAGGATACCAAACTGGCACTAATAGCCCTGAAATAAACAGATTGGTCATATAAGAATTGCTTCGTAACACAATCTGTCAGAGTATAGTCTTGAAAGCTTGTTCATTGTTATCAAGGACCCCAGAACAGCCCTATACTGACATTTCTGAAGTATTTCAGGATACTTGAGTAAAAATTGAATTTGTTCCTCGTTAGACTAATATCTCTTCACTGCTATCTTTCTAACAAGATCAGAAAGAACAGAGATCTTGAAGCACAATGCAGTAATAGCCAACAAATATAACTTACATCCATAAATTAAATTGCTGAAGTGCTTCAGGTGCTTTTCTCCAAGCATTTCAGTTTAACTGGGAGGAAATTGGCTGCTTTATCTCTTTAGGGCTTTTTGAATCCAGTCTGTAGAATAGTATTTGAACACCAGAACACTAAAATAGCATTGATTATGCCCCAAATAACTTTGTTCTGAGTTTCCCAAGTACCTCAGAGGATGTTTTTAAGGTTTTCTATCTCTGTTGGCCTACTCATAGATTTACTCAGTAAAGTGCAGGCTAGAACAGTCATCAGAATTGTAATTTCTGCAGTAAGAAAAGTTGTGGCACAAACAGTTTTCTTGTACTAATCCATCTAATCAGTAGTGAAACAGAATAGGAGTGATTATGATAATACTAATGAACTTCATTCTTTCTAGTAAATAAGAAACTAAGAGTGATGGAAAATATGGAAGTTCATATAGCAAGATTTCCAAGAAAAAAAGAGGTTCAGAAAGGAATAGCAAGCCAGAACAAAACGTATTTAGCAGAAGTAAGAATTAGCCTGAATCATCTAACAAAGGCCAGTTATTTTGAAGAAGTCACCTACACAGGTTAGTGAGCTGATAGGTTATTCACATTTATTCAAGAACCAATTCATACATTTAAAAGTTTGGTACAATAGTGGAGCACTGTGCTGCTGTACTTATGGGCATGTGACATACATGAAATTGTCAAATCTACTTGTTACAGAGGACATAAAGCACAGTTAATATAAAACATATAACTGTAAAGAAACTTAGCCCAAGGCTACAATTTCAATACTGCATATAAAGAGTATGACCCAACACCATCATTACACATTTTTCCCTGTAAGAGTTCCCCAGATATTTCTTCTTTTGAATAGCCTAACTTTTTCAAACTTTTCTTAGAGTTGAGATCAAAATCACTTACTTGGGAAACAAATTAGCTAAAAGCATCTCAGAAAAAGGATGCATTTAAACAAACTAAACAGTAGGAGAGAAGGAATTCAATTCTTATTGGATACTGCAGTGTTTGTTCTCTTCTAATACAGCTGGAAACATAGGAGCATTATGTCTATCAGCTTTATAAAAATAAACATCTGTCCAGGACGGACAAGAAACAGACATCATAAAACTGATACTATTATTTCATATTGTTATACTTAGAACATTTGCCTTAATAAAATAAAAAAATATGCACCTAAAGTGTGAGGATACTAGTAGTTCTTCATAAAGACTGTCCTCACCTTTGTGTGTAAAAGCAATTCCCACAGCTAAATAAAACAGCAAGTGCAGAATTAACAGTAAGATTCACATACCTTGAGAGTAACAAAACATGCACATGATGAAAGATAATTTTTCTTCAGTGCTTGATCACCTATTCACATCACTATTATTTCAGACTCCTACTAGTACTTATAATTTCAGTGAACAGTTTGAAAACACACCAGCCACACAGCTTATTCATTATTGACCAACATATAAAAATCAGCTAAACAGTTTTACAATCAAATGCACACTTAGCAGAGTTCTGTGGTTGGGATCGTATTCTACAGGTTGTATAATTAGAAAATTATTGCAGTGGAAAGAGACAATAAAAAATAAATGAAACACTCACCCATACCACAATCTCACAGTAGAAAACTCCAAAGGGTGGGATCTCCAGAAAGGGATCCATCCCCAGTGGCAGTCGGCTCTTAAATGGGGTCTAGAAGCAGTGCAACCAAGTTCCAACCCCTTCTGGTCACACAGCTGAATTTCCATCACCTGTGATCCCAGGGCTGACTCAGTGCTTGCCTCAAGTGATCAATCAGTGGTTCAGGCCATGAGTCAACAGCTCCCATGCAACAGTTAATGTTATTTACTGTCTCTTTTTTAAGCAAGACAAAACTAAGGATATTTTAAGAACAGGAGGTTCATGTTGGCCTACTTAAACATTAATACACAGACATAAGAACTCATACCTCTACAGCACTACATAGAACAATGCTTCTTTCAGCCTGATACATAGCTACCAGTATTTGAAATCTGTAACACTCTGCTTATATACGAAGAGTTAAAACAGTCTAGCTGAGACAGTCCTTTATGCTTGGGGTGTATGAAGCTATTTAAGATGTTTCATAATTTCTTATCCCCTTTTTCTGATACAGATACATTAATTAGAGAAGACAGCACTCTCCTCTTAACAGCAGTTACGTGCTAATGACCTATTCTTCTGCTTTCTTGGGGAAGAGAGATTAATACAGTGTCAGCTCTCTGGCAGTAATAGCACAATGCTCTTTGAAAAATTTCAAATTTAGCTCATTATCAAGGATGGGAGAAACTGCTGCTGATAAAAGAGAAACTTGAATCTGATAATGTTACCGTAATATTTACTTTAACCTTTGTTCATGTCAGGTGCATAATAATCAAAACCTGTGAGGATCTGATAATAATGGGTGAGAAAGGCCGCTGATCTTTCTTGATGTCCCTTTGCCTTAGCAGTTAACAATCTAAAATCATTGTATGAGGCATGAAAGCCCAGCCTTCTGTTTGTGTTGTGTGCAGTATAAAGGTGATGGCTCATATTTATTTTCAGATTCTAATCTGTAAACATCTGCAGAGTTCACTGACTTTTACAACTAAGTGTCATTATTATATTATGCGTCACTAACTTAGAATCTCTGCTGGCCTATCCTATTCAGGTGAGAATGAATTGCATTTCTTAGCAGATGTCAGGAACTTCACCTTTCTCTCTTGTTCTCCTCTCTATATGTACATATAAATCTAATCAGATTACAAACTCAGGTGAAAATTTTTGATAAAACTCCAACTTTTAAGAGAGTTCTTCTGGAGAAGCCTCATTACAGGGTCTTAACGCAATAAAAATACAACATAAGGTGAAAAGCAGACATAGGAAACAGCTCAGTTCCAGATCTTCACACACTTTTGTGGGGGCAGGAGAGGAGTCTTGGCAAACAGAATACATAATGCAGTAGGATTTGTAAGCTTCTACAAATAGGAGAAATAGTGAGAGAAATACAGAGAAATTCACAAAAATAGTACTTCCCATTAACTAATGAAGACCTTTAGGAGGTTAACAAATGAACAAAAAACAAAATCAGCAACAGGTAACAGGGAAGAATTACATCGCTGTGAAAATGAAGTGACTGTGATAAAAATGTATCCAGAAAAGCTCCAAAACAATCACACATACATCTTACCATGTATTCAAGAAGAAACCTCAGCAAACACTATCTATCTCATTTTCATAGCATTCATAAGATTCCTTAGTGGGCATCATGTTAGCTGAAACTACAGTGAAACTCTCCACAGCATCACCAGACAGGAATGCTGGCTATGTGAGAGAAAATCAAAATAAGCTAACTTCAAAGAATGAAAAACAACATATGCCTGAATAATCTCAGCAATTTACATGGGTCTGGAATTTCTCCTGCTTGGCCTGAAGACATGTTTAAAGTGTAAAATACTTTCCAAAATCCAATGGACCAGCTGAAGAATTCAGCTAAACCTGTACTAGTAAATCAAAGACCTTTGCTTAAGAAAACATCTGTAGCGTGTATTCACCTCAGAAAATAGCTGAAGGACACCACAGGAAACCATAGTTTCACTATGTCTTTTAAAGAATGCTAAATCAAGCATAGTTGTTTTACTCCTATTCAGGAAGTGTGAAACCCAAGAGAAAAAAAAAAAATCATAATCAGAGGAATAGAAGCATTTTAGAAAAAGATTCAAAATCAATTTTATGTGTTCACTCTAAGATAAGAGAACAGCAGAATTTATTCACAGAGAATTACTTATTTAAGCTTGAATTTAAAAAAAGCTCATAACAAAAGTACTAGCAGTTTAATCTCAGTAAGACCTGAGTTTAAGCTTCTTACTCTTCATTGCCTGTAGGATTTCATTCCCTTTTGCTTTTGTTTTCTCATAGGTTTGTATATATTATTTCTTTTTTAGAATTAATAGAATTCACATTTACATTTAGGGTATTTCTTAGTCCACAGCTGTCCAACTATTTGGCTTGCCTGGGCTGCAATGAGTGAAGAAGAATTGTCTTGGGCCGCATATAGGTAGGTTGCTCCTATCTGTTGTAATCTATGTAATGCCTCCTATCTGTCTCCATGGAAACTACAGATGCAAAAGAGCATATTAACACTGTTTGATAGAGCAAATTCTCATCTAAAAAATACTTTTTTTTTTTTTTCAGGAAAGTCACCATTATTAGCTCTGCATTTTCATTGGTGAAGAGGAGCTCTCATGCCACACTCTTAAAACATGCACCACTGTTGCTATTGTCACTAGTGAAATGCACCACCTTCCACCTCGCTGTGCTCACATCCACTGTTTGGTCTCCATAAACTTTCAGTAAACATCAATGAATGTCAGTGGGTGCCATCTTTTCCACCATTCAATTCCATCCCTTTATTTCATATGCACTTCTATGTCACATGCCATTCTGTCAGACTGCCCCTCTTCTGCCATCTGTCACATATCAACAACATGTCATGGGATATTGATGGGAAGGTTCAACCTTTACTGTTATACCTCCAACATCTGCCTCTAATGTGATGGATCAGCATAATAAAACAGTAGGCATTACTTTCAGAGCAACCCTCATAAAAAACTATATCTGTATCTATCTATCTATAAAACAAGAGCAACAAAACCATAAAACTAGTGGGATATTTGACCTTGTTTCTGTGAACTAATACATTAATCTGGGTCAGTGAAAGTGGTTTCAATTCTTAGTGAATTCTCAAGGTGTTCATCAGAGGCTTTTGATGAAATTTTACTTTTCCTGTTCTTCATTCTTGAAAACAGTTGTTCAGGAATTTACATAGTGCCAAAAAGTGATGACATGAATAAGGCATGACAGTGAAATGCAGAATGTTTTCCCTGATAAGATAGGGTTTAAACAAGTCCAGTAGGGAGACATGATCAGCTGTTCTTTAGTTGAATATCTGATTCTATACATTCCATATGAAGATCTGCAGGTCATGTATTTATTTTGACTAGAAATTGAGTTAGAAACATATAAAAAAATATTTTGCAATCTTGAAGCTTATTTTCAAATTTCTTTATTGAAACAGCATGGCTAAATATTTTTTGCTGTTCACAGGGCTGTGCTTAGCCAACATATCAAAATGTGTACAATTATTTGCCATAACTTGTGTTGGTACTGCACTGAACTTGTGCCCTTGTTTCAGCCCAGATGGAGATAATAGGGTACCAATGTTCAGTTGATGCTAAGTGATGGGTGTGCAACTGCATCTGGAACCAGGCTCGACCACTCAGCAGGGCAGGCTGCACTGTGACCTGTGTTGGAGCATTTGGCCTATGGGCTGTAGATTGGAAATGCCTGTGTTAGTCCATTTTTTGACTATAACATTGTCCATTTCTCCCACAACATACACTCTGACTGTATTTGAAAATTTCTCTGCAATGCAACCCACAGCATCTCTTCCATCCTCTCCTAAATGCTCACAGATTTCCTGGGCTTAGATTCTAGGTATTTCTTTGTGTGTGCTGATTTTGATCTTTCAGTATTCTCATATTATTATGCAGTATCTTTATCACGGTGAAACTGTCATAGTTTCATTTTTCTTCTATAAATTTCACTCCATGCTAGATTATTTTCTTTGCTGAAACTCAATTTTTTTCCATTTGAAAATAACCTTAGATACATTAAAATACGTAGATCCCTGTGCAGCTGAGTTCTGTAAGCTGTTTGCTAACCCTAATTCTCTTTATTCATCAAGCTAACAAAGGAGAAAAAAAAAAAAAAAAAAAAAAAAAAAAAAGCAGGAATATTTCTAGCTAGAAACAAATTTAAAAAATCAGCTACATTCAGTTATAGAGTGCATTGATTCCTGTAAACAGGAATGACCTTCAGATGTAACTAGATGTTTCACACAGAAATAAACAGGAAACATTTCATTCAATCAGGAAACATTCAATCTAAATCAATCTCAAAGCATGCAGGTTTATTTTCTTATCGCTTTACTTGACAGACACAGGTGGGACCTATGGCTTCCCCAGGGAATCTAAGATTTACTTAAAAAGCATCTTACTTTCTCATTGAGTGTCTTCTAGGTGACTTCTCTGTGCCTCAGAGAGGGAATCACAGAATCACAGAATTGTAGGGGTTGGAAGGGACCTCTAGAGATCATCGAGTACAACCCCCCAAATCCAATCATAATAAAGGTATGTGGAGAATGTAATTAAATAGCACATTACTACCACTGCTTTACTTAATGGACTTAAGACATATTGTGAAAATATTGTTCAAAAATTAAAAAAAAATGTTGTTAACCTCTGCTTTTCTGTACTACTTTATCTGCAGGTCTAAGAACAACCTGACTTGTGCATTATTCCTTTATATCACCTAATCTTTGGATGTATGATGGCCTGTATTTCATGTGTTTAAATACTAAGAGATAAATGCATTTGTGGAGAAAACTTATCACCATAAAATAAGGAATTCAATATTTCCTCTCCTACAATACTAGGATTAGCAACAATCACATCTTTAGAAATTAAATGGTTCTAAGTTTGAGAGCAACATTCTTAGATATGCTGAACACAAGCATATTTTTTGTGTGAGCAGTTAGCAATCTAGGCCCGCCTTCTGCAAACTAATCCATCACAATAAGAGAAGGAAGGAAGTTCCTTTATCTTTCTTTCATTTAAAGACAAGATTTAAGCAGTAGTTGTGTAAGAAACATGCTTGGAGGAGAACAACAGGATCAGAGAAAACTGTCTTAGTCTTCAAGTCAATCTTTTTTGCATTGGTTATTCGTGGATTGTAACTGCTGCAGCTACATGAAGTGAAAAACAAACAAACAAACAAAAAACCCAACAAAACAAAACATGTGCATCCAGCATCATTTTAAGACTCACCACTCATTGTCCTGAACTGTTCATGTATGAATTTACAATGGCAACACTGAAGCTCTATGAGCTATTTTCTTTTAGAAGACGTAAAACAAAACAAGCCAAAATGCACTAAAATTGCCAACTGTGCATCTGTAAAGTTTAAAGGGATAGTTCTATAAGACAGAAAAAAAAAGATAACTGGGGAATGCATAGAACTTCGACCCTTGTTAACACACAAAAAAAGGAGGCTCTGTCACTATGACAACCTTCTTTGATTACAGATGGAGGTAGTTGACATTTTTCTCTCTTTTTCCTCTATGCATACTCTCCCTGTAGGCTAAAGAAAAACTCAGGAAAATATATCTTCTCTGGAGGTACAGATTTTTGTTTCAGAATGCATTGCTCAATTTTATCCATTGTGCAGCACTGTTACACCAGACTGAAAATGTGAGAGCTACCAAATGGCCTCATGGACCTTACATTCAGAAGGTCACCGAATGCAGAGGGATTGCATTCATTTTATACTCACTGTGAATTTCAGACAATCTCTGGTGTCGTTGCAAATCAGAAGATATACCAAATCCCTAAGCTTACATTAATTTCACCCTGTCATGCCTTTTAAAAGCCTCCTTTCAGTATGAAATAGACTATTAATCCTCACTTTTTTTTTCCCCCTGCACTTCATAAAAGGGACTCAACACTACTGAAACAGTTGATAAACACTTTCCTGTAACATACACATGCACAGGAGCTGGTCTCTATTCTTCCTTTCTTGGATAGAGTTAAATGCCCTGTGAGTTATACTGGCATTATCATTGTGAAAATGGGCTTATTGGCTTCTTAGCTGTATTAGCAAGAATGACTTACTTTATATTAGCACTGAGTAGAACATAATTTATGAACTTCTCTTATTTGAATGCATTCCCATCCAAGAGACTAAGCTTGGCAAATGGCATTAATTCCCACAGAAAACAGAGGACCTTGCAACATAGTTATGTTTTTGAACATAGCTTGTTTAGCACTTGTAGAAGGACTAATAAACTTTGGATTCTCAATATTTAATATGCATACATATCCTGAAAGTAGCAGCTTAAAATTTAAGTTAAAATTGTTCCAAACTGAAGACTGGAAAGTGTTCTAAAATACTCTTTTTTTTTTTTTTTTTTTTTTTATGAACACAAATGGGTTTTCTTAAGAAAAAAAGCAATCCATTTAACTTTATTGATAATAGACAATGCCAAATGAAATATTAAACTGTCTCTGTGAATAACATTTTTAAACATGGTGTCAAATGGATATTTGACATTTTCTTTATTAAAATTTATATTAGCATTGAAGTATTTCAGGTGCCAACGAATTGTAATTATCAATCCTAAATACCTTTGTTGTTGTTAGTGGTGGTATTTTTAATTAGTCCTAACTGTGAATTCAGATTGCTAAACAGTTTAATATAGAATTGTAATCTGCAGGGCTTTCTTCATCATTTTTCATTTGACAATTCTTCTTTTATAAGGGTCATAAAGGCAACAGTCTGTAAAACCTATTTCAGGTTTTTCTGTTCAGTTGTACTAATCTTGGTATCTTTTTCTTTTCTGTAAGAAGCTGGTGTCTTTCTTTTTTCAATTAGAATTCTCTGAATGATTCTTCATGATGTAGAAGGTCTTCGTCTCTTGAAGAAATCTGATTCAGTTAACCTAAAGTGACCTCAATTTTGTACACAATAGAAATAATTTATTTTCTTTACCTCTACCTTTTAGCACAGTCATGCTTAGATGATCTTTTCTAGTAACCTCAGTAGGAACTTAAAAAGAGGATTTAGGTAAAACATTATAAGAACAGAAAAGCTAATTGAAATTTCAATAAAAAATAATTGCCACATCCTACTACAATAAAGAGGTCAAATCGTCCTGTTATGCTCACGGTGTACACTGTCAGAAATACACTGATGCAAATACCCCCAACAATAATGTAACCATTGATCTTGCATTCATTTGCAATTGGGAAGAGGGTAAAACAAAACATTTATAACCCTGTTCTCATCACAGCACAATGAGCATACACAGAAGAACAGAAAATGTCCAGCTGCATGCTATCAGATTTACACAATTTTCAATATTTTACAAAAGCATATGCTTATATAGAAACTGGCTATTCTGAAATGCTTCTGATCATGCATTTCTATCAAATAAGCAAGAAATGCACTGGAATATGTCCTGCAAGTTTTCCTTGTATTCCCACAGATTTAAGACACACTGTGATGGGTCTTATCTTCCTGGTTGTGTTTTCCCCCATTGAAATACATCTGTCCACTAAAGGGAGAATCTCCACACTAATTATTGTCCTTGCCAACCCAAACTAGTTTTCCACCCTTGACATACTCAGGTCTTTTCCATCCTGGCACTGGTGACTGCTGCTTTCAGGATTTTGATGGACATCAGCATATTTTCCTTATATGTCAGCTATAGTGGTAATGGTACTACTAATGGTCTACTTCTATTACAAGAGGAATGTAAAACATCAATGTCATATTTTCAATAACTGGACCTATTATCTTCTCATTCTGTGCTAATAATAGAGTCCTAACATTCATGCTTGTTAAATCTACTATGACACATGGAGGAACAACTGTATAAGCAGTAATTTGAAAAAAGAATGCAAATTCTCCTGGATCTTTTATTAAATCCCATCACATATAACGATGGTAGCTATATTTCTTGTGAAAAACATTTTATTATGGACTTTTCTACTTGATTTTGATAACTTTATAGAACTACAGGAACAGAGTTGTTAAGCCTAACTATTTCGAGAGTCACTATACACGAGCAATATAGAAAATTCAGCGCTCAAGAAGAGCTAATTAAGAAAAAGATTTCCTTTATTCTTCTCCAAGCAAGTCTTACATGTTGTAAAAGTCATGTTTTTTGCTAAATAGCATTGAACACTGGGTTAAATAATATTGAAACTGGCATGTATCATTCCCTGTTTGCCACTCAAGACCAAATGAATAAGCAACTAATTGCCCACTATTTCAGCAGCAGACCAGGAGAGCAATATCATACTTTGTAGGTAAGAAGCCTTCCCGAGCTAAACAGCAAAGGCAGAAGGCTAAGTAGTGGGTTTAGCAAGTGTTATAGTATCAAAATAGAAAAGAAGGTGATTCTGGGGCAACCACTGAAACAACTAATTCCTGCTCTTTCCTTGCATTCTCTCTTCAATAAAACTTGAAGATAGATCTTTTCACCTCACTCTACTGAAAACAGCATGAAACTGGAAATGTAATGGCTTTTAATGCATTCTTCATGCTTAGGGTTTAGAATGTTATTTTTGTTTGTTTGTTTCAAGTAAAAAAAAAAATCAAACTCGGTACCTGTTTGTCTTCCTAATTTGAACAGCCAAAATTGGACAACCTTCAGTTATTTTAAGTGTTTTCCCCCCTATATTCTTCATAGCTAATAAACTCATTTCAAGGAAAGATATGTGAAATTAAACATAGACTTTAAGTCTGCCAACTGGACAAACACCATATTAATATCATTACCAAACAAGAAGAAAAGAATTCATAGAATTCAAGTTACTGAATGTGTGACAATTAGGCCATTGCTGATTTTGGTGGGAACAGCAGTAGAACAAGGCAGACAATTGCATTTAAATTCAAATCGAGAGATTCACAGAAGCAACCAATAAACCATATTGGGAAGGATAAAGAAGGAGAGGAAACTAGATAGGATATATTAGAAGACTTGAATTTCCAGTCATACTGTGAAAGAACTAAATTTGGTTATGACCACAACATGACATGAGTCAAGGCTTTAATAAAGTCACTTTCAAGTGTGCTTAACACAAAATTGTGTCTTAAGCATTGTATCATCTAGGATGCATCTAATATACATTTTCTATGGAAATAAAAATTGTGTGTTTTGGTTTATCATATAGCCAGGGATCATCAGGTATAAGCATTACTGCAAGGAATTTTATTCAGTACTCAAGGTACAACAAACTGACTCACTTTTCTTTAGAATGATTGCTTATAGAAAGACAGAGAAGTTTTAAATAGTTTTATTTCTGTGTACTATATTTTCTTTAGAACTGTCCACAGTGTCAATACTTACCCTATGCCTAAATTCACATCACAGGTAAGGAGACGAAGTGAGAAAAAGAAATAGATTTCCAATCCTTTAATATTAAAAACCTAACCATTTTTTTGCAAGTATCTCTGCCAGTTCAATGGAACATGAGCATAATACACCACAGATAATGCACCATCAAGTGCAATCAATGGTATTTGCTGACAAGAACATTTTAATTATGCATTACAGAAATGTAGTTAATTTTGGAGGATCTTTGTACTTGTAGCCTCAATTCATAATTATTTCAGCAGTTCCATATGTCACAGCTTGATCAATTGAAGGGCACAGGAAGCACTGATGTATACATTACAATGATACAATATCTGTAATAAAAATGCAGCACACAGCAATCTTCTTCACCACCACTTGCAGTATAGTTTAATCTACGTTATTAACACTCATGCTACATACCCAGTCATAATGGCAGACCTTGCCATTACTACTTTGCAAGAACTAGCCAAATATAATGACCAAGACATAAAACCATAATTTGTCTAAAAGTGTCAATAGACTTCAAAAACTCTGTGCCTGCTCTGAAATAATTTCCTCATTAGCACGAGACTCTGATTTCCACACAGGGACCCTGCAATCAGCAAATTTTTCCACAGCCACATGAGAAAAGAGTCTTTCCACCTTGATTCTATTAACTCCCGGTTGCCAAACTGGTGTAACGCACAGCAAAGATGAGCTCTGACTATATAATTTTCAAGTCCTTCCATGGCAAAGAGAAAAAATGTCACTGCTCAGAACACTTCTGTCTGCACATTTAGCACCAAAGGTTTGATGCTCCACACAAACCACCTTTCACTGGAGCTGTGCAGGCGCTGGATCACAAACACAAGCTTGCCAGCTTGAATTTGAATTGGCAGCAGCACAGCCACTGCTGAAAGCAGGCTGACAGTGAAAGGTCAAATGTGATGGGAAGATCTAGAAGGTGTCAGTTCAGGGGTGGTATTTAGCAATACTGTCTGTAAATGGGAACAGATGAGGTTGCCTGAGGACAGTCCATAGGAGACAGAGGAAGAAGAATGAGACTCAGATCTCTAATGGAAATGGAAAGTAGACAAAAGCTAAAAAGAAGTGCTTCTTTGATTCTACAAACGTAAAGGAAGCTAGCAGGGTATGCAATACCCGTGTAGATAAAAGAGAAGGAAATGACAGATCATAGGAGTTCAGAGAAAAAATAAAATTATGAAACCTGAGAAATGTTCTCAGCATCGTACCACTTTCATGTATAGTGACAAAATTTCTCAGGAAAAAACTAAGCCAATTTAAAATTTAAAAAATAATAAAAAATAAGTTACTGCAGCTTTTTCAAGTTCTCTCCAACTGCTGAAATACATTGCTATTTATACAGTGAAAAGCAAAACAAAACCAACACAACAAAACAGTATCTCTGTTAGCCCTTCCCCCTCTCTGTCACAACCAATTTGACATCAGATTGTATCTCATACATCACATCCCTGATACTGTATGGCAGTTTACTACCAATACATGGCTTGTGTAATCCTGTAACTCACTAATACAGTTGATGGAAACTTCATTGCATCACACTGGAACTAGGATTCTGCATTCTCTTGTCAAGTCAGAACTGGAAGATAGGGTATATTATTGTCTCAGGCTTTCTCTCAAAGCTTAGTGGTTCTTGAACATTGTGGTCCAAATTGGGAAATTCCAAAAAAGAAGTCATATTCCTTATAGAATAGATGAACACCTTAGTTAGGATATTCTTACAGAAGACTGAGGGTGTACACTCAAAATCCCTCTGAAATAGAAGTTATGAAATTTCTCTCCCCTGTATTCTGGGCAAGTAGTGTTTTAACTACCAAATTACTGTGGAACAGTAAGATCCAATATGCGTTGTCAAACAAGATTGTGGTTTTTTACCTATAAAAAAAAAGTTTCTTTAGCCTCATCATGGACCTTTTACCTTCTGTCCTTTCATTTACCTGACATTTTGAAATGGAAGATCTATAGCAGGTGCTAAAATAAAATGTATGACTATTTGAATCAGCTGAACTTTTGTCCTCTAAGCAATATGGGGCAGGGGGGAATTAACTTTGTATATTGCATTTTTCATAGTAAGTAGTGTCAAATTTTAAATCTCTTGCACTTATCAGTAGAAAAATTATGTATTAAGTACTTAACCTGATGATCATGTTCTTGGACAGTTACAGAAAAAGACTATTATTTTTAGCTAAAGATAACCTAGCAAATATCATTCCCACTGAAAAGATGGAATAAGTTGCATCACTGCAGAAATGCCTATTAATGACTGAGTCTCAGAAAGCTTTATTATTATTCTTAACATTGAGATGCACTTTTTTTTGCGAACCAGCCTGATTTGGATACCAGAGTGAAACCATTGTTAAAAAAATGAAACTATTATTAAATATATATATATTCAGTTGCTTTGTTTGAAGTGGGTGAGATATGTGTAAGTTTGCATAAAAGCATTCAGCAAACCCCAGCCAGCTTTTGCTAACGATCATGTTTATATAGTTGATCAAGTCTTTAACAAATGCCAGTTGTATTCTGCTCCAACATACCCCCCTAAGAAATGTCCTTTATCACTGCAGAAATAAAACAAATTTGAACATATAAAAGACCACCCCACCTTCCAGATCTGATCTTAAGCAATTTGTTCAGTTCTATGCTGGAGAAGATGACCTCGAGGTCTATTATTGAAAAGGCATTAGGTAGGAAGAAATATATTCAGGAAAGAGGGCACAATGAAAATATTTTAGTGCAAACACAAGGGACAAAATTTTGACCAAATTTGTGCAGATATGTGTATTTAGTATATCTATATGTATAATCAAGTTTACTTAAAGTTCACTGGAAAACTGCCACTTAAGAACAACAAAGGAGAACCAGTTGAGAGAAAAATGTTTCCTTCCTTATGTATATATCTTTTCTTATTGTCATAGCCACACAAAGAATGAAGGCTTACTCATGATTTGCTATTGACTGACAAGTTTGCAGTTATGCATGGGGAGAAAATGTTCCACTCAGTCTTCTTTTCTGCTCTTCTCCTATCCCCCAGTTTCTCCTTTTAAATTTACTGCCACTAAACATATCTTGCTTTCAAAACCTTTTACTCTTTGATTCCTTGAAAAATCATTGTGAGGAAAAAAGGAAAAGTAACCAATCATCCCCTACTAAATCAAGCTTAAATCCTCCATCTTTCTGCAAGAATATCAGAGATTCATCTCTATTTCTTATGCTTTTCTCTTCTATCACTTTCAGCTTTGTCCTTCTGGCTTTATCAGTCTGCTGTTTCTTTTTCACATTTCATCTTCATCTGTTTCCTTTGCCCTGCTCTTAGGGTGTCTCAGGTTCTCACTCCCCCTTAGAAAGTCTCCTAGGCTTCCTTCTTCAAAACTTAATCCAAATAGCCACTCTCCTGAAGAACAAACTGTTTGCTCTATAATTTGATGCTGATTTTTGTCTGTACATACAGAAAGCTGCAGACATCTCCTGAATTTTTCAAACTAATTTTTTTCTGTCTTATAGTCTGGAAGCATCT
The DNA here is from genome assembly GCF_039878825.1 of Excalfactoria chinensis. NCBI lineage: Eukaryota > Metazoa > Chordata > Aves > Galliformes > Phasianidae > Excalfactoria > Excalfactoria chinensis. Next base: position 46,701,682 of record NC_092828.1, read on the forward strand.
CAGATTAGATTTCTTTATTTGTGGTTCACTTAATACTAACCTGATCACTTTTAAACTAATTACCTGGAATTTGTCATTCCAATGTGCTACAGTGTCTAAAGTATTTAAAACAAAAATGTATTAAAATCTGGTTAGTTAGCAGATAAAATGGTATGAAGTTTTGTATAAAAACAAATTGATTGCACATCATTTTCTGACACTAATGCTTCAACAAATAACAGAAAAAATATTTTAAAATAATAATGAGAAATTTCAAAATGCAGGTATTTTTCACACTGAGGTACTGTTCAAAAATTAGAGCAGATCTAAAATTATTCTAATGTAAAATGAAAACGTTAAAATCCCAAAATAAATAACTACTTTGTCAAAGCATCTCAAATTATTGAAAATATATATATATATGTTTTAGGGAATTCTCTTTGTAACTTATATGTCATGTGACTTTTCCCTTTCAAAGGGTTTTCTCCTCTTCTACAAAGCTCCTATGTCCTCCCGTTCATTGGGATATTACTTCTACAGGACAATGAAGAAGAACAACAAATCACCTCTAAAATGGATCAAATCTGAATCTAAGAGTGATGCAGAGTGCCATGATGCCATATAGCCTTAGGAGCATGAAGACTGCACTATCTGCGTCTTTGCCTTCCCTTAACTCTATTTTCCATATCTGTTTATCTGAGAAATATAAACATCATGCAAAACGTGGTAAATAAACACCGAAATACTTTGTAAATATTATCCAATAATACATGCACACAGGATCCTAATGGATAAGCAGGATGCTATGACTGCACCAGGTTAGCATACTCCAACTGGCACTAGCAGCTTCACAAGCTGCTCAGGGAGATTGAGCAAGTCCCAGTGAAAAACATAGAACACATTCCAGAGTATTTCATCAGCTACAGATCCCATTGTAACATCTTTTTGTATGTGAAGTTGCCTCAACATATTGTGTGAAACCACATAATTTAGATTGGAGCATTTTAATTTTAATGCTTTTTGTTTGTTTGTTTGTTTTTTAATCAGCCTTGTCAGACACAAGTCAGTAATAATGGCCATGTGTCATTGCATTACTTGTCTGCACATACGTTAAATATAAACTCAAACATTTTCAAAGTGATGTGGTTCCAAGCAGTAGGAATCTTCCTTTAGATGCCCCCTGACACCTGCTAGCCACAATGATGATCATTTTGATGTTTCAGAAGAAGCTGTGTCTACCCTGAGGCATAAGGCTGCTTTTGAAGCATCATGCCTTGCTGATGTCCATAGATATATACTCAGACAAAAACTTTGGTATTTTAGTGGTTGCTGTATTAAAAACAGGTGTTCTGTGCATCACGTGAGACTCTAAAACCTCCAGTTAACAGCAAGTAAAACATTTTTAAAATGCTGACTTGATCTGATGTACTAACACAAAAAGTTTTGGATTTCTATTGGTGCCAGATATTCTTTTAAAATAACTAAGTTAAATACACTGTATGAAGAAATTGAAGATACTAGTCAAGATGGTAGGAAGCAGAGGTGACTTACCACTACATGTGGCAGAGGCATGTTGATTATCATGTCTTTCTTGTCTGCTTCTGCTACTGATATATAGTCTACTACTCATACCCTGATATGCTCCAGTTTTCAAAAATATCCAGACCTTTACACCACCTGTTACAGTGTAATACTGCTGGATTCTTATGACTGTAGCAGCTGTTTACTCATTTTTTATTCTTATTATGTGGGGAAAAGAGAGGAACTCATGTAATCAGACATAGTCACTTCCTCTTAAAAGAAAAAATACTGAGAAGCTGTATGCCAGTTTGACAAGAAACTCAATACAGCCTGTGTTTTTAATGTTTCAAGTCCTTAAACCTGTTTAGCCAGAACTACCTAAGTGCTTTGACAATGTGAAACTGTGAAAAGAGGGTTTAACATTTTTCACAAAACACTTGTGTACCACCTCTTTTCTCTGCACATTTTCCTGAATTTATTTTCTCACTTTGCTTGTATTTTACTCTTACTACCTCTGCACCTCACTCTGACTTCTTATTTTAAATCTGTATAAAGATTTTGTAATGTCTTGTATGTATTTCTTAAGAAACATGAGTCATGATGCTACCTACTTGTTAGAAAAAGAAATATATTAACATTAAGTAATAAAGCATGAGAAGACAGAAGGCAGAGAAAAAAGTAAAAAACAGTTTATGGAAAGTACTTCCAGGAAATCACAGTTGCCTGAAAATGGCAATGATTGTTTTATAAAAGGAAGTCGTTATTTCTACCATCACCTTCAATTTTAACATTTGAGCCTGTTTCAAGTTTGTCATTTCTCAAGGACACTCTTTATACATGTAGTATAGTGTACAGATATACTGTATCAAACCATCATAAATTCGTAACAAACATACAACTATCAGATGAATTACTAATAGGGATTTCAGTTTCTGCTACTGCTTATGACTCATTCCACATTGCCAGTGTTCCTCACTATAAATTGACTTATGCACTGAAACGTGCAACTCTTCACACACAAACCTCTTTAATAAAATGGAAAACATTTGCAATTTACATGCATTTTCACAGACTTCCCACTGATGACTGACTACGGAAGCAACAACAGTACACACCAAGAAGGCTGAAGGACAGTGAATGACAGCTTCACTTTGCCATGATTCAGCTTGCTCAACTTTGAAATCTGCATAAATTCTGAGCAAGCAGAGGCCTAAATATTAACAGGCTTAGACTGCTCCTTTTGAATACATATGCTGATAACTGTTTCATCTTATACATCAGCTCCAAGCAGTCAAACTAGCCTTTACATTGTGTAAGTATTGAAAATTTAAGCATAAACCAAAGACCATTCATTAGCCCATCTAGCAAGGAAGCATCTCCAGAGATGAGCAACAGCTGTTCCAGAACTTTCTTCATTTTTTTCTTTCTAAATGACAGATCTATTTCTTAGGTACTGAACAAGTATTTTCCTTGAGTCAAAAAAATGCTCACATTTATGACTACTACTACCAATACTGAACCCAATACTGAGCTAACCTAATAAATACACGTTCTTAGAAATGGTTACATATGTAGATCTTGTACCATACCTATGTATGTATGTATGACAACACCGAAGATAAAAATTAAAAGAATATATGAAAAATGAATTTTATATTCTTTTAATTTTTATTTCCCTTATCAAACTAGTTTTTTTCTTTTTTGTTTTGTCACGAGGCATGCTACTGTGTATTAAACATAATATCTAAAGCTGCAAGAGCTTTTATTTCTCTTTTCTGGCAAAATCCCAGATCTTGCCATCTCAGCGAATGAACCCTTTCACTGCTGTAGTTTTTGCATCCATTCCTACACATCTGACTAGCCTGCTTCTTTCACTGAAGAAATATAGCCTTTGAAACCAGGCAAAAAGCATTTGCTTTTAATGCAGCAGTGAAACTAAACAGGCAGCAATGTCAGTAGGTATGAGAAATACCCCTTTTCATCAAGATGGAATGTAGTAGAAAACTTGAGCCAACATAAAAATCAGACATGAAATATATTACAGAATGCTACCTAAGTTTTGTTACGCTAGGGTTTGTGATTTTATGTACTGCTTACTCATTATTTCTGGTATGTTTTTAAGTACATCAGACTAACTCAATCAAGAATGGTTCCAGCTTATTGAAAAGACAACCATAAAAATTCAATAAGAAATAAACTGGGATAGCTATGTGTAGTATCTCCAAGATTCATTAGGATGATTAGATGTTAAAAATATAAAGACAATCCTTTAAAGTGAAATGCCTAGCACTAGTCCAAATCTCTACAGTCTGAGGAAGATTTTAATTGTCAGCTACTGGCTTATAAAATATTTTCCTACAGTTACTTGCAAAAACATACACCACAGGCAAAGGCTGACAGTCCTTGTTTTGGACAGCCAAAATCTGGATATTACTACCATAAACAGGTCTAATGGATGGGGAGATTCTGTGAGAGGAAAATCTGAATAGACAAATTTCTAAGTGCTTTCAACAAAATTTAATCAATTTGAATCTAGCAGTTCTGATCTGATCCTGGCCTTCAAATGGCCCTTGGAGCAATTATCTCTAGCATGTAGATCTACCCTATACTCTTAAGGGTTTTTTTTAGTACTGAAGATGTTAGATGATGTAGGTCAGACTATGTTGATAGAAGTGTTTTCCTCAGCTTGAGTAATGTAGCTCTAAAAAATACAGGCCAATTCAGACATTAGTTGTGCTAAGTTAGGCTAACAGGAGTAACAGAACTATATAGAACCCTTAGAGTTGGGAGAGACATTTAAGGGTCATCTAGTCCAACTCCCCTGCGATGAACAGGTACATCTACAGCTCAGATTGCTTGCTGAGAGCCCCATCCAGCCTAGCCTTGAAAGTCTCCAGGGATGGAATTTACACCACATCCCTGGGCAACTTGTGCCAGTACCTCATCACCCTTGTAACCTATTCTATAAAAACACTGGAAATAGAATATATCAGAGAATGATAGATGTTTCTATTTCTGTTCATTATTCAAGAAGGAAGTTCATTATATAGGTCAAAAATAATAAAAGAGGAACTTCAGACAGTGACAATGCTTCTCCTCCAGTACTGTAACATTTATACAGATGTTCCTATTTGCAGACAAGCTGAAACAACTGTAAAACTTAGACAGTTAAAAAAGATTTCCTCCTAACGATCAATTAATTGTGATTTTGGCTGCACTTTTTAAAAGACAGAAAGGTTGTCATGAAAAAAAAAACAGTTATTTCAAAACAAAATAGCCATCCAACAATGGCACTTACTGAAGCTTCCATCTGAAGTGAGTTGCTTAGTTGTTTCATTGGAAGTGGTTTTAGGTAAGACAGCCATTACGCATTGGTGTCAAACAGCATGTAAACATTAAATAGACATAATTTATCACAATGAACAGCTTTGGTCTTTATAACTGTGGGTGCTGCTCCAGCATTTTCCAGATTTCATTCAGTAAAAGCCTTCTATCAAAACATTATTGGTTTTAACAGATGTTGAAATGAGAAGGATCAAAGGGAACGTGACCAGATCTTGAACTCTTACACAGATAACACCTTAGACAATCAATGACTAGTATCTCAGAAAATCTCATATGTGCTTTCTGTTATAAGACATGAATGTCTGACAGATGCATAGCACAAACCATGTAGTTACAGGTTTGCTGGACACAATATATCTGGGACATACAGTGGTAATTAGGCACAGTGGCCCAAATCTTTGGAGATTTTAAGAATCTGCTAATTAGCACAAGAGCTGTTAACAACAGCTGTTAACAACAGTAGGCACTAAAACCTCTGCACATCCCCAAAACAAGTGCGTGAAAAAATGGTCCTCTTGATTATTACTTGTAGTTTGCTGTTTTGTAGTTGAGTACTTATTGCTCATCTTTGTACTTTTGCTTACTATTTTATGCATCATTTATGCATCATTTTGTTTTTAACTCCTCAACCAAATATTCTATCTATTGAAAAAGGGAAGAAAAGTAAAAATACAAAATAAATAATGAAGTTGACAGGCAAATACTCATAAACTCTATTACATTTATCTGCATACAAGTTCTCAGTTACTTAATTACTCAAAGCTATACGTTATAAGGTAGGGAGACTTAAAATTACAGATGATACTTGTAGGAGCACTTAAATATATAAGCAAGGAACGTCTTATCAACTGCCGGATCTCAGCAAACACAAAAATTACTGTCTGCTATAGACTCTTGACATATTATCTAAAGCCCTTTCCATGTCTGAATTTATCATCTGGAAAACACTGTTCTACCTCTCACTTTGCTTGGAGGAAATGCATTGATTATGAAATAGAGTTACCCGCATGATCATGTGCAGCATTATTTTCATTTCCCTGGTATCTCTACTTGTTTGATTTATTCATAAAGTTTCAAAGAAGATAAACTACTTTTAAGCATTTGATAAAAATCTGTTCACATAGGAATTTCAGAGAAAATGTCATGCAATAAGATCAGTCCACTTTTAAAAGTCTAATTAAAGCCATCAGTATGAAATGACCTGGGGGTACGAAGAGCACTTAATGGAAGTTTCTTGTCAGAAATTATGAAATGTGTTTTAGCAATGGGATTAAGCATATTTATTGACATCATCATGAAATGGCAACATTCATTATATGCCAGTTCAGGCTATGGGAAAAAGAAATACTTCTCCATTTATTATTAGTTATGACACCGTAACACCTATGGTAACACAGGAACAAAAGCATTTCTAAATTAAAAGAGACCAGATTTACATCTCCCTAAAAAAAGTAGGTTAGATTTCCCTTTGCTCAACTTCAGCCTTCCTAGGAAATCTCTCAGACTTCCTTATCACTTCAGTATGAAAAACTGGCCGAAGAGCCTTTCTTACACACTGCATTACTTGGCTACGGGTTGCAAGCTGGGAGACAGAGCCCTGAATGCCTCCCATCTTAATACTGCTGCTCTCACAATCAGTTCCATCATTTGACTCTGGGGCCATTTAGTGGCTCCCCATAGCAGCAGGACTGCACATAGAAGAGGTTGTTAGTGAGCCTCTTAGAAAATAGCGGGGTGAAATGGAGCAGGAGGACTCATAAAAGACCTCACAGGGCTTCCAGCTGCTCCTTTTATGAGGACTGAGACATAGAGATGCTGCAGAGCAAGAGTGCATACATGTTGTGATACGACAAAGCAGCACTTGGCACTGTGTGCTTTATGAGCCTTGAGGCTGTCAAGACAATTTTTAACAATTCTAATCTCAATTAAAGATAAAGCAGAAACAGAAATTTTGCAAAATGGAAACACTAAAGCAATAATAATTCAAGTACGTAAAAAAATAATCTCAGTCTCATGAGGAAACTTCATGTTTAATTTTATGTATGATGTGGAGACTAAGTTTATTACAGGGTATCTATTAATCTTGCTGTGAAATTTGTTAATATTTTTTGCAATGCCCTGTGGACAGTGATAAATCACTGCAATTAAGATTAGGCTAAATGAATACTGCAACTTTATTTTATTTCTGTTCTATCTCACTTGCTTTAGATGATCAGCTTTTAAATTTGGGGTGATGGCAATGAATAGGCAATGTCACAGCACAAACCACAAAAAGAGTATAATTACATATTGTCTTTAATGTCATTTGCAATGTATGAGTTTGTGTTACAACACAACCAAATATCCTCAGATCTGCAAAAGTTATCACTGGCAGGTCAAATTCTGACAGAGCTCTCAAGACAGCCTTCTTCAGCTAAGAACAAAAAATAGCCTTTGCCCATTTCCTCATTTTGCACTTCTTTTTCTCTATTCATAAATATTTGTATTCCACCTTAATAATTCCAAGCAATAGCTATGTATCAGCAAAGAATATATACCGGTGGGAACTACAAGCAAATTTTCACAAGTAACAATACAGCTGAAAAATAGTCCAAGTATAATACATTACATATCCAGAACACACTGTTTGTGTTACATTTTCTTTGCACTACACCAGCTTTTCTTCAGAATGTGTTTGTTGATATACTACATAAGCTAGAAACAACTTTAAAACCAAAATTGTATTAAACTTAAAAAGATGAGAGGGAAAAAAAAAACAAAAAACAATAACAAAAAAGCTTCAAAAAACAAGTAAATAGGTTTTTCTCAGGATCCCTTACCACCAAATTATTCCTATCTTGATGATTACAAACAAAACAGTCTCTCCACAATGGTCCTCAGTGAATTCTTCAGTGAAATTTCAATATCTATAGGATCAAAATCTCGAGCACCTATTCTAATAGGTATTTCTATTATCTATAGGATATTCTAATGTTTACAGAGCAACAATATAACAATACCAACAATTCCAAACAAGATTTACGAAAACTGACAAGAAAAATCCAAAAAAAATGCAAGCCTGAATATATAGTGACACAAAACAGTGGTTGATGTGATGGTGGTTTTGTTGTTGCTGTTCTTTTGTTGTTGTTTTAATATTTGGAACTATTTCACATTATTTCAGGTTATTTTCAGCTTGCCCATTAATGATATTTAAAAGGGAGAATGACTACATTTAGGCACACAATAAATAAATAAACATATAAATAAATAGATTAATAAATAAATAAGGTCAGTAATACACATTGGGTGTCAGAAGGCAGCCAAGAGGTGCAGACTGGCAAATTTGATGAGTGAGTATACATACATTAGGTGCTTTCGAGAAAAAAAGGATGATAAATGAGCATTAATGTGCTAAATAATACACAAAGAAGCGTATGGCTTTGTGACTTTGTAGCGTCTCACATATACGAGTTTATATGTGTGTGTATATATACATATTTGCAGCTATTTTAGCTTTGTTAATATAGGCAAAAGTATCTTGACAGCTTATTAGAAGTGGGTTAAGTGCTTTTGCCTTCCCAAATGTCATGATTTGATATTTAATAAATGCCAAGAAATCTCACCAGATGTCAAGTGTGCTGCTGCCTGACTTTGCACCAGCTCTTTAACACATAACCCTTGCCCTATGGTAACTCCATGCTTATCTAACTAACATGTCATCTTTTTTTTGATAAATTAGGAAAATGGTTGTAGAGCATCAAATACGAGTGACATATCTAGACCATGGCTGTACTAAACAATTGGTTATTACTTCACTGAAAAATCATCTACTGATTGAGAAAGCTTAAATTCCTGAGTAAATCAACCTCCTAATTAAAAACAAACTAAACTGAGATGGAATTCCTATAAACCATTAGCAGTTAGCTTTTCAGAGATATGCAACTTTAATTAAAATTTCAGCACCAAACAGTGACCACGTTGATGCATACGATCTAAAGAATTAAATTTTGTCCATTAGTAGTCTCTATGTCTGAACAAAAAGATAAAAGGAGATCTCAGGTATGCGCTTGTATTAGCTACAAGGAACTTCATAAATAATTTCTGTTCTCTCTCATAGTACCCACACTTCCGTTTGATTCTTCTCTGACAGGTTTTGTTTTATAAAAGGGAAGCTGCACCGTGAAGCATGACATCCCATACCTGTCTTACATAGAGATTTAAAAAAGCAGAGTGTTGGTACAGTTAATTTATGGGAATACCCTATTTTAGCGAGTAGAATTTGATTTTCATGTCATTAACTGAACTTTTATCTGGCCTAGCAGAATACTAAATTATCAGAGATTGGCCAGATTGCTATGAAAAATATTGTAGTACTTACAATTTTGAAGAGTGTCTTTCTAATGCTCTAAGCCAATGGTTTGTACCAGCATGATTGGCTTGCAGCTAATCTGTGCCCCACACCAAACATGAAGATTAAGAGCTGATGAACTCATTTGGCTATGCCATTAATTATAAACATTTTTAAGAGTTTAAAGAAGTTTATTTTTCCAAAACCATTTTTTTTTTTTCAATTACACGACAATAATAAAAAAGCAAATCTAGTAAGTAGTAGTAGATATTATTTTAGTACGTCTTTGGTTTTGATTTGGTTTAGTCTTTCAGGAAACTAAAATGTAAAGCCTAAGAAATTAGAAGGAGATTGATTAACTAGTCCGTTTTATTTATTACTGAGCAAGAGCTATTTTCATTTGCATCTTAGCTAGAAAAACGAATGTAATTGATACAGTACTCCAAGGAAATCTCAGCTCATTCAAGGCAATTACATTTTTATTTGTTTAAATTATGGAAGCATTGCAAATGCTGCTTTATTTGCCAGTTTTGTAAAATAACATGTAACAGATGCTTCAAAACTGGTTGTTCAGTTTATTTGAAATAAATGAGTGTGTTTTTATTTCATGTATTTACAAGAATGCACACCCACAGGAGGCATAATCTATGCATGTTTCCTCATATATTTCTAGAGTTGCCTAGGTTACATCTGGGCTCTCAGAATGACTTGTTTTTTTTTTTTCTTTATTCTTGCTTTTAATTGCTAATTTTGTTACAGCAGCGAGATTTCTGATGACCAATCTTGGAATGAACTGTGTTTTTAAAATGTCATCTCTAAAGGTTTTCTGACTGAATGTGCTCTTGTACTGTTGGTTTGGTAGGGCAGCTTCCATTTTGACCACTTACAGGACAAATATTGGAGATACAATCACCTAAAGACAGATGGAAGTTTCCACATTTAGTCTCTTTGCCAGCAATTGTGATTCATGTTCATCTATCTTATACTGAGACATCTCTTTATTCCTTCGTTCTTTAGTCTAAAGTAAAAATATAATCATGCATTAAGCTCTTACACGTCTTCTGCATAGCCTAACCTCATCTCCTCATCTATATTTACCAACTAATTTATTAATAGGAATTTCAATATTGTTTGCATAGCATCCCCTCCTAGAATACTGTTTTGCATATTTTAGTTACTTACATTTTTGAGTGTCTAGTTTAAAATACCTGAGAAAAAGGGGTTTTTATTTGCTTGCTTCTCCGTCATTTACAGGAAGATGCTCTATGTCAAGCTGAGGCAACACGATGAGATCATTCAGACTCCAGGGTGATTCTTTTTTGCCTCAGAGGCAGGAAACAAGCCAGGACAGAAAAAAGGCCTGGAAAGACTTCTGTTAGGGTCTGTGGACTTTGATTAACCTAATGCCAGAGAGTCATAATTTAGTATAACCTAAGTGCAAAAAGAAGAGGATCTAATATATGTCATACTATAATCCTTCTTCATTATTAATTATAGTTATATTAACCTCTCTCATTTGCGGGATTAAATCAAACAACCTACACACCTATACTACTGCAGGCTGTAATAACTTTTATCCCATTCTCACTTCAGATAGGCCTTTCTCATTAAGTTTTAAATTCTGTGTTATTCTACCTGTGATATTAATATTTATATAGATGACTCACATTTTTGACACATTACTGAACTATATATTCAATGAATAACACATCCGGAAACATTATTTTATGCCACCACAAAATGTGAACAACCAAATGAAAGACCATTTCAAATGAATATATTTTTCTTTACTTTTATTAAAGAATCAGCAAACTGCTTTCCTTCTCTGCCGTAGTAGATCCTTGAAATGAATAAGTAGAGGCTATAAAAGCTAAGGAATCTTGTTCCATAATTAAAGACTCCAAGTGGAAATATTGTTTTGGCCAAGAGATTCCCACTGCACAGAATTAAGAGCTCTTCTGCAACTGCATCTAGTTTGACTACTTGATTATGGTATATAAAACCTGTACAACTGACTTCAAAGGAAATCCTTTCCCAATTTTCCTGGGTATGAGTGAGTAGGAAAAGACATGCCATTCTACAATTTGATTACAAGAAAAGATACATGGATTGGATGACTTTGTTCTGATTTATGCTGACTTTAATTACCTGAGTTGACAAAATTTGAACTTATGGTGAATAATAGCAGAAATTGCTTGTAAAAAAACTGCATGCAACTCTTGCAATTCTGTCTATGGAGTTCAGTTCCTAACTTCTATACAGACATCATATCTGTGTACATCACAGCAATTTACTCTCTCTCAGCTTTATGTGGGGTCTCTAATACTGTCCAGTCTGTATTCTGCTCTGCAAGGCATATGCAGATACCAAATCTCCTGCATAGACAGGGTTCTCATTAAATAAACTGTGATACTGATACCAGCCTGCAGTGAGTCACCATGTAGATAAATGACCAGATATGGTGGGTGGCAGATGGTGAATGATGCACATATAATTGAAAAATACATTTGAAGCTTGCTGAGCATGTTCCAGCAGCACTTTAATGGTTCCATTCAGTTTTGAGGAACAATGAATGACTGTTGTTTATTTTTCATAAATTTCATATTTGCTTTTGCATTTTTTCACGAGTACTATAGATGCCACTGTATTAAATTCAGTTGTTCTTTCTTTCTAAAATAATTTTCTCATTATGAAAAAGGAATCATCAAATGTTTAGGAAATTTTATCAGTACATTCCATCAAACTATAAACCTTTGCAGGCATCGTAGTTCTAAATGTAACTAAAATAAATTTAAACAAATTTAAATTAATTCTACTATTCTCAAAAGACTGTCTGTTTCCCCAAAACATTCTGTCAACATTTTAAAAAATAAAGCCAGCAGAGCCAAAGCATTTACTAATCAACAAGAGATATTATACTATCCATTTTGCTCAGGGCACTTGAACAAATCAATATCACTTTATCAAAGATGCTTAGATTTAACTGCTTCCTAGATTAAATGTATTATGAATATTAAAATGCTTGCTTAAATAAACCCTTAAAATTATACTTCAGTTTTTCCCTAACAAATTATTTATGCAGTTACAGTATGCAAGGAAAATGCATATTATAGAATCAGAAGGGATTTCACATGAACAAAGAAAATTACTCAAAATTTGAGTATTGGGGGACTGATGGAGGACTTTTTGTTGTTGTTTTAAAGAAAAAATGCATTTCAAATACATAAGTGGAGGAGAGAAAGTGAACTCATCACTCAGCTTGTAATGGAGCCTTTGTACAAGAGCAACACCATCAGCAGTGCAGAACAACTTATTAAGAGTTTTGTTGTTTTTACTTGGGTGGTTTGGATTCTTTTGGAACAATTATGGCTCATTTATTCCTTAATCCCGAATCTATGTAGACCTGGTCTGTCTGTCAAGGGTCTTACTAGGCTGTACATAAGTTTTAGAACTACTGTGTTTATTCCCTCTTTCATTCAGCACGAAAAATTTCCCTGAAATGGCTGAGAACTGGCATTCTTTTCCCAGTCCATCCTGAAATCCTACGAGCAGCTTTTCTAAGACTGGTTTAGAAAACACATGACTTTAACATGTAAGCTAGATAATTTTCATACATTGTTTTTAATGTTGCCTGTATCAGTCTATCTTTGTTTAACAAGAAATGGATTTTGCTGTCTCTGGGACTTACTTGCTGTTATAGTTTAACCTGGCAGCAGCTCAAAACTGCATAACTCCCTCCCCCCATAAGTGGGACATAGAAGAGAACTGGAAACAAAATAGACTTTGTGGATTGAGATAAAAAATACTTTCTAAGACAGAAAAAGAAAATGAAAACAAAACCAACGCTCTGCTACCAATGGAAGATCACACTGCCCACTGCCCAGCACCACACCAGTCCCTGAGAGTTATTTAGGACCCCTTGCCAACTCTCCACAGTTTGATGGCCTTCCACGGGTCATGCCGTATGGACCACCCCCTGTCAAATTCAGACCAGCTAACTTGGCTCTACCTCCCAAAGTGCTGCCCCATCATAATGGCAGGGCTCTTCTCCAGCAGCTCATCCTGGACCCAACTGGGCTTCTATCGCTTAGCAACAACCAAAACATTGTTGTGTTATTAATGCTGTCTTAGCTGAAACCAGAATATTCACTTAACATAATGCTGTCTTTTGAATTTCAAGATAACACCAGATAAATTTTAAAGGTCACTAAGGGTGAATGGCTTCAATGTAAGAAACACCACTCTAAATTGTATGTTCCCAAAATCACAAAGTTGATAGCATAGTCAACTGAAGGCCACACCTTTCTTCCTTGTGAGAAAATGAGAAGAAAGAATAATAAAGAAAAAACAAGCAAAAACCCCCACAACAATACCATACAAACAAACATGGTTTAAGCAGTATATTACAGTAGGAAAGCAGTACAAAAATATGTTTAAAAATTGCTTGTGGATTTATAATGTTGTTTTGATCAGACGGTGGAACACAGTGGTAAAAGAATTCTATGCCTTGTCAAGCAATAAAATACAGTTTCATGGAATTACATAGTAGGAAACCAAGTACAAAATGATTGATGGGCAGGTATACTGTAAAATAAATAAACGTAAATGTGTAACCATTTGGAGATAATTCACATGTTTCTGTCTATTCATATGAACAGCAGTGTATATTTAAATGCATGGGGATACAGACTTACTAGAGAGAGAATCCCATCCCTCATCAGATAAGCAACTGCATTGAAGAAGATACCTAAAGTGGAGTTACTGAGATTTTAGATGTTTGTTTATATGCCTCAGCCACATCATGCTGAGCACTTCTCTGTAACGGCACAATAACCATTATGGTAACAAAAAAGAAGCAATTAAAGAATAACAAATGCAGAAGAAGACAATGCAATATCTACAGGTTTCTGGTGAGCAGTGATTTATGGTTGACAATTCACGAACATAAAGTAATTAATGATTTTTGATACGCCAATATTTGTCCAAATTGTCAAAAACTCACAAACTGTACTGAATTGTTTCTTTTTTTGAAAGTAGAAAAAGACAGACAGTGATCTGTAGAGTCTGTGGATTTTCTACTACTCTATGTGCTGTACTTAGAAAGAGCAGCAAACGGAGAAGCAGAGCAGTACAGTGATCTAATAAATTTACCTGGCTGATGGATAGACAAAAAAAAAAAAAAAGCAGATAAATGTAGACTAATGAGTTTGGATTAAAAAGAGAAGAGACTGTACAGCTGCTAAGTAGAAAAAAAAAAGAAAAAGAAAAAAAAAAAGGAAAAAAAAAGAAAGAAAGAAAAAAAAAATCATGGTATTGACCTACAAAGAGATTTGGGAGTGATTATAGACAAATTCTTGAACTCTGTAGCCCATTATGTGGCTAAACTGAGAAATACAAATGAGATGCTCGGATAAAGCTAAAAGCACACAATATAAATCAAAGTATAAACTCAATTTAGCTAATGAAACCTCATTCACATCACATATTAGTTAAACCTCAGAGACAGGATCCCAAATCAACCCCTAATTGTGATGATCTTAAAAGATGGATGACAACAATTTGATCTAAATACAGACTAAGAAACTCAAGGGGAAGAGATTTAATTTTAAGAAGAATACACACATGGCAGCATTCATTCAAATAAACTCAGATGCCTACTTCTCTAATTGGTAAAAACAAAGCACAGAAAAAAATTACATTTCTCAGTATTTTCAGATAGAAATATAGATTTCATGGTGAAGCAGTTCAGTGCAAATCTGGAGTGATCAACATGCCTACACTTGAACTAGATATCTAGAGATGTCTAGCAGGTACTTAGAGATGACTTGGGCCAAAAAAACAGAAAACTACCCTGGTATTACTGTCATTACCAGCCATGCTGCTTTGCTTTTTTTGCATATCAACTCAAACTGGTCTTAAACATAACTGGCCATTAGTGTTCTATACTGGTGGTTTTATTTATGTATTTATGTGTGAAAAAGCTGCTCCTTTTTCAATGCATATATTCACCAAATGTTGTCAGAAAACCATTTGCATAAGAGAATTGTTTGTGAGCTGTAGCCTAAGTACTTTTCATGAGTAACTGGCTTTTGTTTTATTTTTATTTTAAGGTTTTAGTGTTTTAACATTTCCTTAAAGTTAATAACAAGAGAGAAAAATACTAAAATATAGCTAGAGAAAGTTATTTCTTTTATACATCAGTTAATAATGTCTTAATGTTACAAACCTGTCTCAATTTTCTTAAAATATTAGTAGATAACAGTAACCATAAGTCTCACCAACCTAAATTTATCCAAGATCAGTCTGAAGAGGCGATTCCCCAGTTAAACCAAACACTGCTCTCTGAGTTGCTCTTTTCCAAAGCAACTCACTCCAAAATGCCCAACTCCAACAGATATTTTATCTTCTCTCCTCTGCAGGATTCTCTTCAAAGACAATGGCTTACCTTTGTTGAGCTGTCTGCAGCTCTCACTTCTGAAATCTACTTTCTGCTACCACCAATAATCTGCTTTCTTTGGATCTCTTATGAAAAGATAAAATCACTTTGCCATTATGCCAGCTATGTGGAATCATTTGGTTGGGGAAGATCTGCAGCTTTCTGTACGAAATACTTCTGAGCTTACAGAAATTTGTGGTTGACTAATATAATTATTTGATGAAAATTGTACTTTATTCTCCAAGATAACTCATTTTCCTACAGTACTCAGATCCCACATCTCACTTTATATAGTCATGATAGAAATGTTAGTTTCTTAGACAGGACAAAGATATTTGCCTACCAAGTTGCAAGTCCTTTCAGTGTTCAGTGGCACCATTTAAGGATAAAACTAGAGGTGGGTAAGGAAAGTAGATGCCATTCAGAAGGCTATTAACAGTGAGTATGGACCACTGTACTGTCTAGATCAAAATTACCATGTTAAAGGCAAAGATATATATATATAAATTGTATAATCCAAAAGGTTTAACAAATAGATAAAATTTCATTTATATCTGCATATAGTCACTATGAAAGTTATAGATTTATGCATATCATAAATTACCAGGTAATATCCTCTAACATAAAATCAGCTTCAGTACCCATCTATCTATAAATGTCACAGCATATTAATCACCGAGACTGCAAACAGCTATCTTATCCCTGATGGGACATCTGGCACAACAGTCAGGCATACTTACATTCAGTCACTGAGGCCTCAGCAAATTACATCTGAAGCCCTGGATTTTGAAAGTACTTCTCTTTAAATGCAGCCCTCTTTGGTAATGATTATATGGTAAAGCATAATAAAGGAGTTTTTATAGTTCCAATATGGATGTGAAGTACACTATGTGGAAATATTAAAAGTATTCATCTCTAAATGTCACTCAACTACAAAGCTTGATGATTGCACAAACTCGCTCAAACAGCAACATAGGGAGCAATACAAAATCCTCATTTTGGACTTACTTTGACAGGCAGTTGGGGAATACAAAAACACATTGCAGCCATTGTCTGACTCTTACTATGTAGTAACCAGAGAGCTCTGTGTACAGTAATACAATATAAAATAGTGCATTTGTTCAAATAGTGATGGGAACATAAAAGGGTAGATGGTAAGCTGCTCCTCCAAAAACATACACATCCTTCCAAACCCACTGACATTAGAAGAAAAAAAATAAAGCTTTAGAAGGAGTTATTCAGAAACTGTAGATAACTATTCTGCATGCTGCAACTGTGATCAAGCAAAATTCTTTGAACACATACTTTTGCTTTCCACTTGAATAAACCACTGATTGACTTTTATCGACTTCACTTACATAATTAAAGAAAAGAATCCATAGATGTGCTATGCTGGATTGTTTATTAAATTCCTCTTCCTTGCCATAAACGTCGGTACAAAACTGCCAAATTTTTTAATTGGATTAAAAACAGATAACTAATATAGCTAAGAAACAGCCTCAGAAATACTGCCATTGTTGTCAATGGAGAAATGAATTCTCCTTTCTTTTCATACAAACATCTCCTTGAGTAGCAATATTGCACGATCAAGCACTGTTGAGTTTTAATGTGAGCTCTGATATTGATTTCAAGAGGGGAAGACCCATGGTGAGAAAAGAAAACAACACAGAGTAGAGCACTCTGTAGATTCTGGACCAAATTTTATGCTGAAATCAATGAGGCTTTATGTGGTATAAAGCCAAAACAGAATTCAGACTGTATAATTTTGAGTAATTAGAAGTACCTAGACTTGTGTGGTACCAGTCTCCTATTGATTTTTTCATTACCTTGCAATGCGTGTTTTAATGGCAATTATATTTTCTGGCAAGGTTTTTTTTCTCTCTCTCAGCATCTGAATTGTTGCTTCTTGATTAGTCAACACAAAAAATCGATACTCCATACATTGCACTTCCAAACTTTAATTCAATTACCATCTGTGAACTAATCAAACATTGATCTACCTATGTCAGTAAGAAGAAGGCAAGTTTTTTATACTGTGATCTTTCCTTGTCATTAAAGGTTATATTTTAAATCATTCACTACAAGTCTAAAATATTTACTGTAGCTGAAAGGAACCTCTGCTTTTCAACTTCAATTTCATTTAATTAGAAATGTATAAGACCTTTTATGTCCTTTTGTCTATTTTCCGCCATTCATGCCCTGTGAATGCATAACTATTTCCTACCGAGTACCTCAAATTGCTTTATACAGTGTGATTTTAATAGACTGAAACAACAGGGAACAGTTCACTTTTCCTCCTTGTCAGAAGTTACTTTCTGTTACCTTCCTTCCAATCCTACTAGCACAGGCTTTTTCTTCATTTAATAGCTACTCTGTCCACTCAACTAAGTTTAAGGAACATGAGAAGTTGCCTTGAAAGAGGCAAATACCACTGAACAGAAACGGTCCTGAATCCAACTGCACTATTCCTTCCTTTTCACTCAGTGTTACTCATGCCTCCTCTCTGAGCATGTAATCACTGAAGAATCTGATATTTTACTAGGAATCATTTCTTTATTACGTTGCAACCTCAATAATTTGTACCAGCTTTATCTACATGTTTTAAAAGTAGTTATATGGAATGACTTAAACTTTTTTTCTAGAAGTTATTTAGTTACCCCTTAAAAAAAAAAAAAAAGCTTTTTTTTTTTTTCATTTATTTATTATACATTTTGGACAATATTTACATTCTATTTGACTTGAATAATAAGTGCTTGTTTTTATTTTGTTTCAAGAAATCTAGAAGTTTTGATCCTTCTACAAAGCCTTTAAACATATTGTAAATGTTAAAAGCATCTGGAAAGAATGCTCTGGATTTACTGGTTTGGAAGGAGTTTCTTTAAGCACTGCCAGGTTATTACTTACTCCAGTTGACTGTAACATGGTGGGATTGCTCCCATTGTTAAAGTGATGCAATGGATGGTTATAAGATCTTCAGAAGGCATAGGAAAGGAAGGAGGGGTTTTGGCATGGTTATCTATGTTAGAGAGCGTTTTGATGACTGGGAATTATAGGGTTAAACCTATAGTGAGGGATCAGGCGGGGTCAACAAGGCTAACATCCTGGTGGGGTTCTGTTATATATTCTGTTATAGACTGCCTAACCAGGATGAAAAGATGGACAAGGTGTTCTATGAGCAGCTAGCAGAAGTTGTGCAATTGCCAGCCCTTGTTCTTATGAGGAACTTCAGCTGCCTGGAAATACATTAGAGCAGAGAAGAAACAGTCTAGGTTTCTAGGGTATGTGGAGGATAACTTCCTGATGCAGCTGGTCAGAGAGTCTACCACGGGAGGTGCCTCGCTGCACCTGCTGTTCACAAGCAGAGAAGGACTGGTGGAATATGTGGAAACTGGGAGCTGTCTTGGGCAGAGTGACCATGAAATAATGGAGTTCTTGATTCATAGAGAAGTCAGGAGGAGGAACAGAAAAACTGCTACCTTGGAATTCTGAAGGGTGGACTGTGAATTTTTCAGGACAATGGTATGGAAGGTCCCTTGGAAGACTGTCCTGAAGGATAAAAGGGTCCAGGGAAGCTGAACAACCCTCAAGAATGAAATCTTAAAGGCACAGGAGCAAGCTGTCCTTGTGTGCTTTAAGATGAGCCAGCAGGGACAAAGAAGATCAGAGTAAATCAACAGGGACATTTTTTGAGACTCCAGGAAAAAAGGACAGTTAACCTCCTAGGAAAGAAGAGATGGGCAACTTAGGGTGAAAACAAAGAATTTGCTAGGATATGCAGTGAGAAAATTAGAAAGGCAAAAGCCAAGCTTGAACTCAATCTGGCCACTGCAGTAAGACAATAAAAAGCCTTTTTTTATAAACAGCAGCAAGAGATCTCCATCCTTTCCTGGATGCAGTGGGGAACAGAATATGACCACTGAGAATAAGGAAGAGGCTGAGGTTCTCAGTGGCTTCTTTACACCAGTCTTTAAAAATCAGACCAATTCTCCTTGAGGTACACTATCCCCTGACCTAGAAGTCTGGGGATGGGGAGCAGGATAAAATCCTCCATGATTCAGGTGGAGACAGTTAGAGACCTACTACTCCACCTGGACTGTCACAAGTCCATGAAGCCAGATGGGATCCTGTCAGCCTGACCTCAGTGCCAGGGAAGGTTATGGAACAGATCATGTTGAATGAAATCACACAGTACGCGTGGAACAACCGAGGGACCTTATTCACTTTGTACAATGCCCTGAAAGGAGGCTGCGGTGAGGTGGGGTACGGCCTCTTTTCCTGGGTAACTAGCAATAACATCAGAAGGAATTGCCTCAAGTTGCACAACAGGTGATTCAGGTTTGATGCTAGAAAAATTTCTTCTCCGAGAGAATAGTTAGGCACTGGAACAGGCTGCCCAGGAAGATAGTGAAATCACCATCCCCGGAGGTGTTCAAGAAATATTGACATGTTGTACTAAGAGATATGGTTTAGTGGGGAAATATTGGTGGTAAATGAACCGCTGTACTAGGTAATCTTGGAGGTATTTCCCAACCTTAATGATTCTATGATAACATTTTTACGCTAACAGTATGCTGTATTATCAAATGATCTCTATATATTTTTCATACATCTTGAAATTATTCATCTAGAAGTATATTAAGAAATTATTACATGAAGGTTATATGAAGATACACAACTTTTACAACACATCTTAAAAGCCTCTTGTCATCTTAGCCATAAAGAAACACCAAGATTTATTGTACTGAGAGGAAAAATGAGTCAAATAAAAATGGTTTTACTGTGTTCTTTTAAGGAAAATATTATTCTACAAATCAGAAGTCTTTACTCATGAAAGGAATAGAAGCAAGTTCTTTTTGTAGCAGCATTCACAATTCTAATCAGAATTTTAATACCATTATGTTTGTCCTTGTTTCTCAGTTGGGTATCCTTAGGTAATTCTGCACTAATAATATTTTTAAATGAGATATCAGAGACTTTTCTTCAACTATAAGTAATTCCAATATTTCAGTTCTCCCATACAGTCTGGTTTCTGAGGAAACATTCTATTGGAATGGCGTTTTGCATACTTAAAACTTGTATTTCAAAGGGGAAAAAAAAAAACAAACCAAACGATCAGTAATCGATACTTATTCCTCAACAGTACATAAAATAAATTGAGAATTAAAGTGGCATGTACATTAAAGAAACCTGCATTTCAGAGTCTGCAAAAATTCTGATGTTTTATGATCTTGAACTGTATCTTCCCTTACACTGCCTTAGCCATAGCATGGGACTCTAGAAGCCTATTGGCCTTTCCTTCTTCCTTTCACAATTCTGAATAACTTCAAAAATAGAGATTCTGTTGCCTTTTTTGATAGCCTTCTCCAGTACTTCACTGGAGTAAAAAACATTATTCTTATATCAAGCAGTAATTTTCTTTGAACTGCATCTTGTGACTGTAATCTCATTTATTTCATGTACCCTCCTGGAAATACTGGTCCCAGTTCTTCCTGAGATCTTCTAGTGGAACAAAGCAATTAGATGTCCTCTTTGTCTCCTTTTCTCCAGGCTAAAAAATCTTGTTAAAAAGCCAGTGGCCTAGACCTGAATATAATATGCCAGGTGCAACCAAAAGAAAATGAATGAGGTGGATGAGATTTAGCCTTTCCCCCCTTACATTGCTGACTCATTTTCAACATGTTACTCTACATTTTACAGCTTTATTCCAAAAACACTTGGCTGAATACAACAGCTTTGAGCAACCTGGTAAAAGTATCTCTGCCCAAGGCAGAACTGTTGGAACTAGTTGGTCTTCAAGGCTCCTTCCAACACAAACCCATTCAACAATTCTATGAAATAGTTTTTTGGACAAAGGGACCAGGAACGGGCACTTACACAGGTGGAGTCACTAAATTTAAAGTTAAAATATAATATAATAAATATTGATTTAGTGCACACTTAAAAGCTGTTCTGAATGGAGCTAGACTTAAATACTCTTCTACATCTCTTCCAGATCACAGGACTCCAAGCACTGGCAAGGCAAGTTCAGTTAAATAACTGATATTTGGTTCAAAGGAATGGGTCATATTTACAGACATTATACAAACATATACATATATTTTAGGTATGTGATATAATTCAACACTAGGTTCCTGCTTTCATGGTGGTCATGATTTCATGATTAGCTGTGTCAAATGAAGTTGAGTGGTGCTGCCATTAACCAGAATTGAATCCAACATCTGGTGCTTTGGAAAATACCATTAAAGTCAGTGGTATAGAATAAAGCCCAGTAAGACCATTTTAACTACAGAATTTTTTATATGTATACTGCTTTCATTCTCATTCATTTTACATTTCTGTGGAATCCACATAAGTTTTCCAAATCCATATTATGTATTTTTTAACTTATTTTTTAGCTAGCATGATCTTGTCCCTGTAAACTCACTTTGTAACAATGTCCTCAGATCTTAGGCTTTAAAATGCAGTATCTAGCAATGACCTCTGTGCTTAGTCCATTCTTTCATAAAACGCATTTTGTGGGATAAATTCAATCTTCTTTTCATCCCAAGTACAAATAATGAGACTGTTTCATTTGAAATTTCTGCAATAATGCAGAACACCCACCAGACAGCTTAAACAAATTGCTACAAACATAATGGTAAATGTTTTTCTAACACGTGTTTTGGACTCCAACATAGAACTACATTACATAATTTATTAGACCATTTACCACCTACTAGGTTATATTATTAGCTAATTCATTGAACATGATATGTGATAGGTAGATTTGGCTACCACTTTAAAATAACTCTTAACTGAATCTGCTTTGCATTTTTGTGAATCCACAGAAGTCAGTTTTACTGTGGTTTTCTAAATACAAAATAAGCCTCAGAAATGTAGGAAAGCATAAAATTAAAAGATAGGCTCTACTTGTCCCTGTCAAAATACTGCATTATACAAGTAATTGATTTCCTCATTGTCATTGTTCAATAGCTTTGATTCACATCCCATTATAGTTAATGAAAGCAAAGGACCCATGAGTGAAACCTGAACTTCACTTAAAGTCATTGTTAGCACTAACACTGACTCTGGGAACTGGGATTTCAGTACACGTCAGTAAAAGTGGCAGAATCTAAATGAGACAACCTTTTGTCTTATCCGGGCCACATTTAGTAAACAGAAATTATCTTGGACCACATATATGTAGGTTGCTCCAAAAGTAATGAATCATATTTATTTCCAAGGAAATAAATAGATACAAAGAGTACAATAACATTATTTGATAGAGCAAATTCTCAGCTACAAAACACTATTTCTCAGCATAGTTGACACCATTAGCTATGCATTTTTTGCCAGCGATGAACAAGAGCCTGTATACCACACTAGTAACAATCTGCACCAGTGAAAGTGATGCACTATCACCACTGTCAAAACACACCACCCACTGCCTCACTATACTCATATTCATGGTGTGGTCTCTAGAAAAATTCAGCAAGCATCAGCAAATGTCAGTGGATGCCACACAGAAGAATTTAATGACACACCTTTGAGCCCTATGCGCATCTGTGTCTGATACCATTCTGTCAGACTGTGTTCTCTGCTGCCACCTTTAACCCAACAACAACCCAAAATGGAATACTGGTAGGAAGGTTGAATGTCTTCTGCCATACCACCAACATCCACCTCTAATGTGGGCCAACACAATAAAACAGGAGGCATTACTTAGCAGTCATTGCAAAATATATACAATATTGTTAATATATAAAGAACAATACAGATGAATTTTAAATGTTTTAGTTAAAATATTAAAAGAGAGAGAGAGAAAGAGAGAATCAAAACTATAAAAATAGTGAGGTGTGCCGCCTCGTTTTTGTGCAACTAACACACCTGTCCAGGTCCATGGCAGTGGCTGCAATTCCTGTTGAGGTACCAAGATATTCTTCAGAGATTTCGTATGAAATTTCACACTTCCTGTACTTCACCTTTGTCAAAAGGTGTGCAAAATACGTGTACTGACACAAAGTGATGACATGAGTATGGAGTGACTGTGATGCCATGGATATCTTTCTTTGATAAAATAGGGATTATGAAAGTCTGGTAAAGAGACACAACCAGATTTTTGAGTTGAATATCTGATTGCAACTCTATATATAGTTTCATTTTGAAAATCTGCAGGTCACGAATTTATATCAACTGAAAATGGTCTTGCAAAGGTAAACTGATATTTTTTTGGCAGTCTTGAAAGCTGTGTGGTGCAGTTGACACTCTCAGTGGATGAGATGTCATCTAGAGAAACCTAGACTGACTGAGCAGCAGGTCTAGGAGAACCTCACAAGGTTGAACAAAACCAAATGTGCAGCCTGGAGAAGACTTTGAGCTAACCTGATAGAGGCCTTTCAGTATCTGAAAGGCCGCTGTAAGAAGGAAGGGGACTCTTTAGCAGAGACTGTGTTGAAAGGACAAGGGAAAACGGTCTCAAACTTCAAGAGCAGAAATTTAGGTTGGCTATAAGGAAAATAATCTTTTACAGTGAGATGGTGAGGCATTGGCACAGATTGCCCAGAGAGGTGGTGGCTGTCCTGTCCCTGGAGACATTCATGGTCAGACTGGAGGGGACTCTGCCATCTGATTGAGTTGCAGATGTCCCTTTTCACTGCAGGGGGGTTGGACTAGATAACCTTTAACAGTCATTCCAACTGATGTGATTCTGTGACACTATTTTCAAATTCTTTCACCAAAATGGAAAGCACAGCTGTGTGTTCTTTGCTGTTCAGAGCCCTGTGTTTAGTCAATGTATCAAAATGCATACAGTTATGAGCCATTACTTGAGTCAGCACTGCATGCACTGCCCTCCTCATGCCCTACTTTCTGTCAACACAGCATTAATAGCACACTGTTGGTGGGCTGCACTGCCAGCTGTGCTGGGCTGCAAGTGGGCTATAGGCTGTGGGTTGGACATGCCAGTTAAAGCCTTATGTTCAGTTCAGGTTAACAGCAATAACCAAATCCTGCACACCACTGTTTGATATATGGATATTTTGGGGACTGTCATTCCCAGTAGATGGTTCTGCCTTAATAAAGCCTGAACTTGCTCTATTAAAGAGCATAACTTGAAGGGAATTTGTAGTTTATTCTTGCTGTTATTATCTTAGAGAAAGTAAGTTTTTAATAATACATAGCTTTTTAATAAAACATAGCTTTTCTCATAGTAGCTGGCAAACATGTTTATAATAAAAGTTCTGGACTCTGAAGGGCAGCACTGTGATCCATAAATATGTTTGACACTTCCGTGGTACTAAAGAGACTTAAGAAATTCACTGGGGAGCTTAATGTTACTAAGAATGAGCAGCAAGGGAATGTGCTACAGCCACAGTAGAACTGGTCTGAGAATGGAAAATGAGGAATATTATTTAGAGTAGGAACCAAAAACAAATGATGAAGAGGAAAGATGTTATAGCAACCATCAAGTAGAAAAGATCTTCAGTTTTAGGATAAGAAATGATGATGCAGTGCTGTGGTTTTATGCTTTTTGTTATCGTATTCTACACCAGAACATCATGTAGTGCACTGGGAGTTAGAGAGTTAATGCTGCAGCTTCATGGATTGTTGATCGTTCTGGGTACCTGTCCTAGAAGAGATGAACTACAGCTCCCAGAAGACTTCACTGTTCCATTTCCGTTTTCAGAGGGAAAGATAAAATTGACTGGGAGTCATCAGACTACTTATTTTTTTCCACCCATCTCTGCAGTGTGCACTCCCTAGCCATATCACCTACAGCATTAGAGTAAGGCCTTCAGTTTGTACACTCTCTCTCATTTATTTGATTGATTAGCTTCAATTCCAACTGTATTGTATTGTGTTATCTCACATTCTACTATCACATTTATTAAATTAGTTTTCTCCCTTAGCTTATTGCTGCTGTTTCCCTCCTCTGGGTCTAACTCTGTCTTTTCCCATCCCCCTTTCCCAGGTCATGAGACCTTCCATCCCATTAGTCATGGAATAAGGCTGAACTGAGCTGTAATCATTTACATACAGCCATGACCTAAGAGGGAGTCAGCATAAGGAATGACATGAGATCAAAGAATGAACATATATAAAGTCTAAACTGAAGCAGTAGCAATGTAACAATAAAAAAAGAGAGATTGTGCCTTTGAATATATTAAGTGCTTTTGACTTTAGAATTAACAAGATTGAGAACCATATTTTGATCAGGTTTGAAAGTGAAGACATGTCTGAAAAGACAATCAAATCTAGTAGGAAACATTAGAAAAGAATGAAAAGTAAAGGAAACAGAAACCATTGCCATTCCTCCTGTGATTTAGAGAAGAAGTCCCTTTATGGCCTGTGCGATTATGGTGCCATGGGGTGATATCCTGACTCACATCTTAAAATAAATGTAGCCTCTATAATTGCCCACCATCACAGCATGTTGCACATTAGGATATTTCAAACTGAGAATTACAGTGTGAGACACATAATATTTTTATCTGCTGGTCAGAATCTTAACTCTTATTTTTCACTGAGGTGGATTTATCTGTAACTATTGGAGTACCGGATCATTATGAAAGCATATTCACAACACGTCAGCTGAAATGCTGTTATATAAAAAAAGATGCATAAATGGAAGAAAAAGCCATATTGGAAATCTGTGAAAATATAATACCTGGCTTGCTATCCCAGACTTTTATGTTCCTGCTTTCAGAAGGACCTCTGAACTTTAAAGCAGATTTTTCTCTTGGTAAGAAGCAATGGTTCGTGAGTTTTGATTTTTTATTTTTTTTTTTGCTTTTGTTATTGTTGTTTTTATTTGTTTGCTTTCTTTCAGAGACACAACACAATATATATTATTTTATATGCATATATATACGCATATAAAACTAAATCTCCTTTCACTCCCTCCTTCTTGCAAATGAGGTCTGTGAGGTATCATGCTATTCAATG
Organism: Excalfactoria chinensis; assembly: GCF_039878825.1. Lineage (NCBI taxonomy): Eukaryota > Metazoa > Chordata > Aves > Galliformes > Phasianidae > Excalfactoria > Excalfactoria chinensis. Next base: position 46,728,216 of record NC_092828.1, read on the forward strand.
CCAAAGCCTCTTCTGATCTCTGACAATCACCTATCTAATTAAGAAATCCCAAGGGACATCTGTACTGTGCTTCTAGCAGTCTCCCAGCCTCATCAGCTCCTGGCCATGACTTTCTCTCCTGCTCCAGCTGCAGAACTTCCTTTACAAGTGTGCTCAGCAGCTGACCTAATCATCCCTCTTTTGAAATAACGAGGCACAGAAACCAAAACTGAGAAGAGTGAGTAAATCCTGTCTATAATTCTGTCTCTCACTAGCACATCTGTGCTGATCCCATCTGGAGGACTGAAACCAAGTCTAGAAACTTCAGATTAATTCCTGTGTGAAAACAGAATCCTTTTCTCTTTTAACTATTAGTATTTTCATTCCTCTCATGAGTTTAACAAAGGGTTGGTAGAAAGTGGAGATCTCGTGGAGGTGAATTTTCTCTTTCTAGTAACAACCTGAGGCAACATTAAAGTAAACAGGCAAGCAGCATTCAAGTAAATGACAGCCCTAGAACACACCCACTTATATTCAAAGAGTGGCCAATTAAGCCAATGGAATTATATCTGCTTCCTGAGATGTACTGCAATACGACTAGAAGCCTTCAGCTTCCCAGGGCAATGCTGCTAGCACAATTATTCTGCACATCAGGATTTTGCTAATACTCATACTATGGAGAGAATCGCACAAGACTTTTATCTGCAAGCCTGACTTTTAACACTTTTATTTCCAATTTTGTCTCATGACTCTGAAAGCTTGCCAGTTTATGTTGCTCCAAAATTCTCAGTGGTGAGCTTTTGCAGCATCCAGCAAAAACTGCAGCTATGGAAAAAACCAAATTATCCAAGGTGGATATTCACTGGAAGAATTTCAGACTGCAAAAAAGAGATTAATTTCTTTTAGTTAGCATAGTTAAAGTTACGTTAATTTGGTGGTTACTCCGGTGGCTTTTGTTCAACTAACACTGTTCTGCACTTCACTCTCAGTTTTTTTTTTCCTCACCAAAATGGCTCAAGGGTAGAGATCATTGCTGTTGAAGCATGTACTTTCAAGATTACAAACAAAACAAACAAGAAAAAGATCTTCTATTTTACCACTGTATTCCTGTTTGCTTTGTGGGGTGTCATAGAATCATAGAATCATAGAGCATGTTAGCATGACCAATTATTCTATTATTCTATCAGTGCCAAGAAAGCTTTACTTTTTTTATTTGGCCTATCTTAGGCATGAATCAGTGCCAGTTGCCTTTTTGCCTCTTAGCCTTTTCTACAAAGAGGAATGAAAGTGAAGCCTTACTGACACGCACAGGATGGCAGTGCGGTCACCAAAATAGCTTGAATCTATTGGTATGGGCATGATTAAGCTTTTCTCCTGTCATTTCCCTTAATGCATGCCAATTTGGCCTTGTCAGTCATTTTATCAAGTCTGACAGGAGCTTTCATCTAAATAACATCTCCAGAAACAATCTAAAAGCACTATTTCAAACAGGGTTTGAACTATTTCTCATATACTGATAATTTCTTTTGTTTAATTTAAAAAATAATAACAGACTAAGCATTCTCTACTACTGTATTGTGAAATTTTAGAATTTGTCTGAATGTGCACAGTACAGTTTTAAAAAAAATAAAGAAGCAGTATCAGGATTAGTTGTCTTTAAAAGGAATGACTATTTCTCTGAATGATTCACAACATTAGATAGAAAAGCATTAGGACTTTTGTCCAAGAAACCGATCTGAAATGTCTACCATTCCTCCTACAGCAGCCTCTTTAGTCAGACCCTGACCATTTTATTTTCAGTGCAGCACAACACATCTCCCAAGGATTTTTGCCATCTGGTTAACAGTGCATTCAGCTAGCTGTTTCTTTATTAAAGATATAATTATTTGCTGTACTGTCAGGCAAAGCATCTTCAAGTTTGTAACTTCAGTCTTCTTCATGAAAGCTTTTTATTTGCAAAAGAAATTAAAAGTAAAGAAGGCTAATGTTAATGATTGAACAAGATGATTTTTTCTTTCAGCTTTCCTAATCCTTATAAATTTCATAGGCAATTCTGCAGTATTGCAGTGTGGGGCTGCTTGGGACTTGCAGAAGCCAAATCCAATTGTCTGGTCTGCTTCACTACTTCATGATACTAAGGATCCATTCTGGGTCTAAGGACTTTTTTCACTTTAAAATAATAAAAAAAAACAAAAACAACCCCGGATGAAAAAAATGACTCCTTCAGAGAGGAAACCACAATAGATGGTAGATGTTTTCTGCTCCTGCTTTAATTTTCCAAGATGAACCTTAAAACAACTCCAGTCTTTCCAAGGAAACTCTGAGACTTTGAATGAAATACAGAGGACAATGAATGGATAGCTGAATTAGTCATAGCTGAGGCCATTATGGAAAGGGCAAGAAGGAGTTAAAGAAAAATGAGTTTTTCCTTACAGGCTGCAAAACATTTACACATTACAGCATACATTTACTTGGTTCTCTAATCCCTATGACATCCTTGTGAATAAATAAGGCTGAAAATGCTGACAGCATGCCCTCCCTTTTGTGTGTGCAGATAAACAGACATATTACGCCTACCATACTTGAAAAGAAAATAAAATGCAGAAAAGTACAGGAGCAAGCCTAGTAATTTTTAACTTAGACAGGAAATATATATATATATATATATATATAACAAGCTTAATTTGGAAAGGAGCCTGAAGTTTTGACTCTTTTGTTCAATGTAATATCCATGGTTCTTGGTAAGAAGATAACTTTGAATGTCTGAACCTTTCCAGTTTCAACTGCAACAAAATATACTACACGAGTCTGTTGATGTTGTTGTTTCTGTAAACAGACAACCAAGTTCACCAGCCCTGAGCAAATACTGATGTGCCTTCCAAAACAGAGTGGCAGACATTGTATTTAACCTTGTCTGCAGTTCTTCAGTTTACTTTGCCAGTTGAACGTTCTAGGAGCAGAACTTGAACAATATATTTTTGTCTGGTCCCATCTGTCAGCAATGTATCTAATTGTGCTGCTGGATCCTTCCTAGGCTAAGAGTTCTAGCAAATTTTGCAGTTCTCCCAATTCTTTATCAAGCCTGAACTAGATAAAAACATATTTTACCAGATTTAAGGTTTTATGACCCTTCTTTCCAAAAGCATGTAGCCAGCCACAAGGTAAAACGAAGTATTATGTATGCTTAGATAAAAACAAAACGCTTACGGGAAGGACTGTAAAACAAGCAATATAAAGACCTGTCTTGCCATTCCCAGTGGTTAGCTAACCAAGACTAGATAAGGATTTTCTCTGTCAATGTCGAAAGGCTTGTCTACAGAGCAGATGATTTAAGCACAATGCTACTGCTGGGAAGTAAGATAAGAAAGCATCTGTGCTGGCTTGACAGTGATCCAGCTGAGACCCACAGGATTACAGTTGTACACAAACAGCAAAATGGATACGTTGGTAAAGTCCACCCAGCCAAATCAATACACTGGAGGCTACTGCATGCAGCCAAAATTAAGCTGTGCTCTGCCCCAACGCTACCACATCCATGAGGCATGGTGCAGCAGCACAGACACACCTTGCAAGTACCGGCGTAACCACCCATCTCTTTGGAGAGTGCCCTCCCTTCTAAAGTCACTGTAGTTCCCTGGATGTCTACAGGGAATTTGTTCACATTTTTGACATTGCCACTTAAGCAGTTGTGAGAGATTTTTCATGAGAATATCTAAACCATGCCAAAATCCAAAATGCACATACAGCAAACAACAATCTTACCAGTAGCGAGCCTTACACTGCTGCACAGCAGCTCCAGGTCTCACCATTTACTACATCAGCTTTCCCACATTGGTGAAAGATAATCTCAGATGACTCCCAATCTTTTTAATATCTCAGAACATGAGCTGTCTGCCTATAGGGTCACATGCCATAAAGAGCATCCTTCGAGATTTTCTGGTCTCTGGACCTCATACATGCTCAAGTTCAATAGAGCAATTCTTTTTTCTCCAGCAAGACACTATTACTAATGGAGGAAACTGTAACTTGTTTCTGTGTCTAAAGGAATATAAACAGTCAGTTAAACAGGTTGGAAGCATCTAGAAACCCACACTGCACCTGCCAAGTAGTGAGTTGAGCATACTATGGGGATTATAATTAAATAGAAATTACATTGAAATTCCAGGAAGAGAAAGGTTTTGGAGAGATGAGAGGAAAAAAAAAAATAAAAAAAAATTTGGATTTGGTCTTTGGATTTGGTCAAATTTGCTAAGTTTTGGTTCTGCAATGGATACACATTAAAGCAGAAACTGTGCAGCATGAATTCAAGAAAGATTAATGACCACATTAACCTTTTGAAATCTCTAAACCAGATTTATCCCTTTGCAATTGGGTGATAATGTTATATACATTAATTTCTTTTTTCAAAGTGAAATAAAACAGAATCCAAGTCAATTTTCTTCGTTCAATGGCTGGACCATCAAATAAACTCAAACAAAAAAGATTTACAGCAGTATATGTGTGAAGAACTGCATATAAAGAAACCTTACTTGACATTTCATCCTAGAAATGAACCAGCACAATTAACGACATGATAATAAGACACTCTTATGTGTTTGAAAATTGTTCCAGAACAAACTTCAGAATCATAAAAAACTGTTACTATTTCCTTTAAGAAAATTCAAATGCATAGACACAACCAAATCAATTTCTTAGAAGGTACTAAATTGAGGAACATTTCCCACAGCTTTGGTACTGCTCACATAAAATACAAATATGTTGTAATGTGAAATGAAGAAATAGAAAAAACATGGAAATTTTTCTTACAAGAACTGTCCTACAAGTTAATGCTTAGATGTGGTGGTGATTTCATAGTCTCCATTTTTTCTTTTATTTTTTAATCAAGTATCACGATTTCTGCTCAATTTGCCTGCTTGAAAATATCAATTTTCCCTCTTATCTAAGACCCTTAATGAAAAATGAAATCTGTTACATATTGTACATAAGACAGACTCCTTGAAAAACTCATCCACCACAATATTTGAAACAATTATATCAACTAGGTGATTTATTTATGTCAAAAATAAATACCCAGAAGAGAACAAATAAGCTTAGTAGAGGCAAAATCAAGGGAAAAAAATAATCAAAATCTGCATTTCAATATAGTTGCCTGTGCATTTCTACCTATCATAAATAATATCTCTATGAGACAGGTTCTTAAATAACTAGTCCAGGAGACCAGCCGTGTGGGTTGTGCACCCTCACATGCTTTATTTATACTCCCTGCTCCAGTTCATCTTCACTGGACTGAATGCTTGCAAGAAGAAGGAACCCAAACTTTTAAACAAATCTCTCATTAGCCCAAATTCTTTAGCATCACATAGGCCAGCTTTGGAATCAGTAGTCTGAATAGTCACAAGAACACAAGTATCTGAGGAGCCATTTAACTGACCTTTAGATGACTTGAGAGTCAAATGTTCAGCTCAGGTTGGACTCCTTAGCTCTTTTACAGCAGATGAAGGACATAAGCATCTAGACAAGATGATTTTCCACTTTCTAAATATTTCTTCACACTTTAACATCAAGTTCTATCCTACCAGGAATGAACATGAAATAAGAATCACTATCTTTGAAGGTAAATCAGCAAGAATTGTAAAAGTATTATGTAGTCTTACTGCCAATATTTGTATTCTACTTGCCCACAGGTGATAATTAAATTAAATAATATGGAGTTCAATAAAGCAACAATAGTGCTTCATATGCAATACTTACTTTAATCAATATATTAACAATTTTGCTAGTTACATTACTAATACTGTATATTATATGGCAACCGATTGGCTCTATTAAGTCAGAACAGCAAAGTGTTTAAAAAAAAAAAAAAGCAACCTTTCCTCAATCTTGCATTTTCCAGGTCATTTCTAGACTTCAGCTGCATGTAAGCAGAGGAGATAATCTGATGAGTACTCACAGTGATAATGTGCCAAGAGTGGAAGAACTGAGGCAGGAGTCATAGTGCATAGGAATGGATGGTTGGATGGGGACTGAAGCAAGTGTAGAACCAAGCACTACAGGAGAACCTGTAAAAAGAAAAACAAGAGTAAGGAACAGTGAGAGCCAAGAAAATGACTTAGGAATAATTTTTTTCCCACCCAAATGAGAGAAGTAGAAACAAATACTGTTTCATCTAAATAAGGATTTTGCTTGACTAGATACTTGAGATAGGCTTAGACTAAAGCCTCCATTTTAAGAAACATTAGGTAATAAATATTAATCTTCAATTTAATTGAGATGTATAACAGCTTAACTGATACAAACATCAACATGACTGTGCAGTAAATACAGTTTCCAGTTCTGTTTTTAAATTATTTGGGCAGTTAAACATGATTTTTTGGAAAATTTAGTTCTCTTTGTAAGAAGAGATACAAGTAGCAATGAGGCATGAGTTTTTTAGACTGCAAGTATAACATTTGAGGTTAGTTAGATTCACAGTTATCTTTGCACCTTAGTCCCTTACCTCAGCAACACAGAAGTGTTAAGTGTGTGATCACACGCTGGTCTATGAGAATATTCTCCTGTCAGGATGTAAGATGAATGTTGTCCAGGTCTATAGAGATGCATTAGTCCGTAACACCATTGTAGCAATAACAGCCAGCTGACACCTTTCAAATGTGAGGACGGCTGGATGCTGAGCTGTAAAACTGGATTCTCTACTGGTTTCTCCTATATGGCAATCTAGTAATTTCCAAGTATGTTCTTGACAAGCAGCCAGGATTTGTGGGGATCTTGATCTCTGAAGGTCTGAGCTGTTAAAACACAGGGTTCACAGTTGCAGCCAAAACCACTGGGAGATGTAGTTTCCTTCTCCCTTTGCAAGGTACAAATCAAGTTCCTTGCATGGAGAATTTTAACAACAAATTGACCAAATCTTGCTTGTGCCATACTGCTGAGAAACCTGAAAAGGTTATGAAGCAATTAATATTCTGTTTTTAGAGCATGATATAGATGATTTGTAAGTCAAAGCCCAAACCACACAGTTCAATAAAAAAATCAAATAAAATTAGTGTCTGGATTTCTCCTTTTCATTTAGTGAGTCCTGTTCAATCGATAGTCTGAGGAAAACAGATTCTGGAAGAAAAAAAAAAAAAAAAGAAAACATGTAGTTATTTATATAACTTTCAAGGATATATTGCACAACACAGTTAAGGTGTGGTAATTATGACATAGGAAAGTTTCACTATCACTGATAATAAGAAGTCATGATATTTAGACAATCTAAAAACAATCATGCTACCAACTCATTTTTAAGTTAAAATCCATCAGTTTTTGCTTAATCGTCTTGGAGGAAAACAGGATAACTGTTGTCACTACAGCCTTGTATACAAGATATATTCTTAAGAACTTTTATAAATGTACAAGGTAGGGCAAAAAAGTTACCTGCATTTTAAAAAACACCTAATCTCTCTGACTTTTAGCTCTGACTTTTTAGGCGAACGTTTTTTACCTGCTATGACATTAATAAAGAACAACCAAATATATAGATAAAATGTTCAAAATTAGGAATTAAGCAGAAAAAGAACCTTCTCAATAGCTTAATGAGGAGCTGGTAGTGGCAGCTCAATTTTTGTCACTTTCCCAATGATCTCACGTTTATTTTACGCAGTAGTATAAGTGTTAGTATACATGAGAGAATAATCTACCCTTTCCAGGGTGCATTTTACAACAGCAATGGGGAGGAGGAAGAAGAGATTTCAAAACCAAGCGTTGACTGCTGCATTTTACAGGAAACTTACTTCTGATTAGGTCTGATGAGCACATAGGTGTCTTTTTTTTCCTGATTGTCAAGAAACTTTAGTAGACAAAATTTTCTTAAGACCAGCTGGTCCTGAACATGAGTTGGACATAAGGCCATACATCACTGTCAAAAGACAAGCAGTTTTTCCTAGAGTTCAAAATTTAGAGTCCATTCACAGTTTAGATTCCTTGGGGACCAGGCAATATCTCAGCAGGGTTTCCAAGAACATAGTTTTGGATTTAACTGCCTGAGTGCTGATGAGTAATTCTGGTGCCTGCAATCCTTTCTGCAGCCTGGCACATTCAAAAAGCTGCACAGATCCAATAAAATTATAAAAGCCACCAAATTTTACATGTGAGACATAGTAAGGCAGGTAGAAATACAGAAAGGACAGAGTTCTGGGTAACATAAAATTCAAAATTTTAGACAGTCTTCAAAATCATTTCACTTTATGTAAAATCTCTATCAATAGTAATAAAGCTAGTAGTATGAATAAAAGGAATACTGGTGGTTAAGATTATTCTCTCCTTCTTTCACGTGAATGTAGATTTGAAGGCTGGACTATTTGGTGGTTAAATAATAGGTTGGAAGATTGCAGCCAGAGGGTTGTGGTTATCAGGTACGTGTTTAGATGAAGGCCACTCATGAGTAGTGTTCCTCATTCCTTTGGGACCAGTGTTTTTCAGCATCTTTATCAGTGACACAGATGATGAGATTGAGTGCACACTCAGTAAGTTTCTGTTGACACCAAGCTGAATAGTGCAGTTGACACAGGGGAAGGTATGCCATCCAGAAAGACTTAGACAGGTTTGAAAAAAAACTAATGAAGCTCAGCAAGGCCAAGAAGAAGGTGTTGCATTTGGATCAGTGCAATCTCAGATGCGTATGCAAACTGGGAGAAGAACTCATTGAGTACAGACCTTCAGAGAAGAACCTGAGCGACAAAAAGATGGACAAAAAGCCACAGGTTGCCTAGAGAAGTGGTGGACACCCCATTCCTGAAGGTATTCAGGGCTATGTTGGATGAGGTCCTGCACAGTCCAATATAGTTGGTAACAATCCTGCCATGGCAGCGGGATTAAAACTAGATAACCTTTAAAGTCTTTTCCAACCCAAACCATTCTGTGATATGATTCTATCACATATTTGTGATGTGCTACAGCACATGTAGTGATTTTCAGCTTAGTGACTCAGACATATGTCTTCTGCCAAAGCTAATGTCTTCTGCCAAAGCACATTAATCCTAATTCTTTAGGAACTGTGTCAAAAACACACTATGCAGCTATACTATAGATTTGAGATGCATAAAAGCGGTTGTATAAAAACATTTAATCACTTAATGAATTCACAAATGTTTCTCTTTAGTGTCGCTTTATAACATCAGCTTATGAAGTGCACACCTGTAGTTTGTTGACACTGTAAATTTATAAAGGGACAGATAAAGGAAACGCTCATAGGTGTACAAAAAAAGAGGCAATAACACATTTTATACAGTCTGATTTTCAGAATCTGCATAAAAACTCAGAGATGCTCCTGTTAAACTTAACTTTCGGTAGTGAAATTCCCTGTAGGCTAGTGAACACAATGCAGATTTTTCAGTGAATTGGAGGCAATTCATTCTAGGCATATTTTTTTCAATTACACACATTGTGAAAATACTAGTAATGGAAGCTCAGCAACTAGGATCCACATTTAATATATTGTATGCAATAGTCTTCCACTGTACACAGAAGTATGGCAGTGCTACTTAAACACAGCAAAACTTCAATATTCAAATACTTTCAGATAACATGTATTAGCTGCTACTAAGATACTCCTCAAATAAATGTTTTAAATCAAATGTAAATCTAAAACCTAACAGCACTCTAAAACAATCAGCTGCAAACAGGTTGCACCCCAGATCAAGTACTGGTAATGATTCTAAATGCCTTAAGTTCCCTGCAGTGTTTTCAGCAATAACATTTGTCAGGGAGGAAGCTCACATAAGACAGAGTTGTGTGACTGAAGCATTTCTCTGTGACAGGTATACAGTGCATCACTTCGATGGTGGAGTCTCCGGGGGTTGTCTTTTTTAACAAGAGAAAATGCCAAGAGGGCAAAGAGATCTATCTACCAGCAGGATACCTATATATTCTAAAAGTTGTCTCAGTCCTTAGCTTTGTCATTTTTGGCACCACACATTTGTCTGAATGAAATAGATACAAAGTAAATTGGATGAGGTCACTGTCACAACTGCTGAAGTGTACCACCCACTGCTTTGTTGCACTCCTATCCACTGTTCGGTCTCCAAAATTGTACACTTCCATTCATATGCACTTCCATGTTAGGCATTGTTTTGTCAGACTGCCCCTCTGCTGCCTTCTGTATGCAGTGACAAAATGTAATGGGATACTGGTGGAGAGGTTTGACCTCTACTGCTGTAACACCAAAAATTGCTTCTGATGTCATGGGCCAATAGAATAAAATTAGAGGCATTACTTTCAGAGCAGCCTTTGCACTACACTAAGCACCCTTTCTGTGGGGCACAAACCAAGGCAGAAGACAGAATGGACTTCATTATATTAGATCAGTTACAATAGAATAACAGCTTTGTTATTTTCTTATTAAGGAATATCATTTGATTCTAGTTCACTCATATGTTTTACGCTTGTGATTCGCTCAGCATTGATGGAACATTCTGTTGATGAATTTCCTGAGGAAGCATCTGACCACAGTTAAACTTAATAATAACTTCCTTGGCTGAAATTCAGAGAAAGTGCTTCACCAGAAGGATGGGATCTTTAACCTACCTGCCCTTCCCCAACACAGCTGTTTTTTCATATACTCAGTCCCAACTGCATTAAATGCTATGCACTGATCTTCTCCATAGCTGACATAAAAGTTCAGTGTTTTATGCTCCTGGATACTGGGGATCCAGCCAGAAAAACTGAAGAATTTACACAATCTAGATACCCTCTCAGAGAGATAATTACAGATTTTCAAATGCTAAGTCTGTTCACATTTATCATCTTTTTCACTTCAGACAAGAAAAGGAAAGGACAGTAAATTAGCAGCTTTGGAAATCAACACAGTCAACAGTAATAATATTATGAATCATCTCTAGGAGAACTTCCATAACGGTCACTCTCCTGCCACTTTCAGCAGCTGTCGGGGAGGTAAGACATCTTTCTAATGGTTATCATAACTAATGACAACCACTGTAATTGTTATCTAATGGCAATCAGCTCAGCATGCGGGCTTGAAGGTGTCCACATGTTGGACATTTCAAGAGAGCTTTTCCAGCACTAATGATGATAGCTCTATTGCAAGCTAAGTCATCCCCTGCCAGCAAGCAAGAACTGCTTAAACTCAATAGCCTCAGCAAAATAACCTGTGATTCTCTCCATCATGATTTGGCCACTAACCACTTACAGTAAACCCTCAGAGGAAACAGTAGCAGGCAAGATCCCAAATCTGTAACTCATACAGGACTTTCTCCCCTTCCAGTGCCTCATTTTGAGGCTCTGTGACATTATCTTGCTACAGGGAGGCACTAGTAAGAATAAACCTTACAATAAGGATGGCAGATAACAACCTCAACACAATTTCTAGCAAACACTGGCTTATAGCTCTACTTCAGATCTCTTCAAAGCACATAAAAACATATTTGAAAATAAGAAGTTTTTTTCCTCTTTCTGCTTTCCTACAAATACCATCAAGAGTTTCCCCTGCCCCCCCCCAAAAAAACCAACACCTTACTCCTTTGTAAATATGCTTATTTTATTCCCTTATTATCTCAGTAATGTGGAGATACATTTATGCACAAGTGTCAAAAAGATAAAAGCACAAACTTTGCTAAACATAAATATATAAAAAAAAGTTCACTTCATTCTTTAAGACCTACTTTTAAACACAATACCTCTATTCTTCTTTTTTTAAATCTATATTCCTTCATCTGTATTCATAAAAGAAGTTTTGTTTCCAGCGATAGTTATTCAGACTATTTATCAGTTAGACACACTTCAAAACAAAAAAAAAACTTCTTCCTTTATGGAATCTCACAATAGAAAAAAAAAAAAAAAGAATAAAAAAATCTATGAAAGCCTTTTTTATCATCCCATTCAATCATTCCTATCCAATAAATTCCATAATGGCTCAAATTAAAAATACAGCAATTAAAATAAAAACAGTAAGCAGGTCACCCTTTTTTCCTCTCAGCTCCAGACAAATAAATAAACATTGAGAAATAAAACAACCAAACAAAAAATAATCACTAGAATCAGAAATCAGAAAATAATCTTAAGTAGGACACAAATGTCTGCAATTTGCCAGAGTCATTTTGTCTTTTTCAAACTAGATTCATATTCACTATTAGTTTAAATTGATATTAAAAAAAAAAAAAAGGTAAGAGTAAATAATAATTAGTATTGTAACACATCATTAATGGTCAAACAGCAAATTCTTATTGCTTAGGAACAGGAAAAAGCTCAATACTTCTTGTGTTGAGCAAAGCTTACAGTGCTTGACAGGACCAAATGTCATTTGGTATTTGAATATTTGTGACAGCTATTGCTAGAACACAACTTTTGCAATAACCTTCTCTACCCATTGGCAAGCACTCAGTACTACTTTTCTTCATGATCTCTCACACCTGGTGAGTTTTACTGTATTTTTACAGAGCGAAGAAGACCCAGTACTTCTACTGGCAAAAGGGCAAAAAGTCTTGGCAGATTATATACCATAAATCACTTGCAAGGTGACAGTTTTGAGATCTGAATTTAAAAAATTATTCTGAATTGAGTAGACTGTATTGACAGAATACTGAGTGGCATCTTTGGTATACCAAACCTCCAGAGCTTTTGGACAAAAGACTTCTGGCCATACAGAAAATTATTATAGTTTTAAAAGGGAAGACTGGAGGTGGAACTGTCCATTGCAGACAAGTAGCAAGTTGAATCTGTAATGTAAGGCTGAATTTTACAAATAGATTTGTATGCTGAGCATTAGTTTGAAACTCCTGATTTGCTTGGATTAAAAAACAGACATCAGAGAACTGGCAACACGCGATATTAAAGGGAAAAAAAAGCACAATAACACTGCTATCAAAAAAGCCTGCACAGTATTCTGGGCACACTTGTGAGGAGGTTATCCACTTCATAGCCCATTCCATACTAAAGGACAAAAACTACATGGAAATCAAAACAAATAATATCAAAACATTTCAATAAAATCATAATAGAAATTTAGAAACAAGAATGGCATGTGTCCAGAATTCTGTATTTTGTGGCAAAGCACTCAAATTGTTTCCCTGTTTGTCAAAGTAGAGATTTTTTGTTTCTCTTCCATCACTGCTGACTTTTTCCCATTCCCTTAAGAAAGCTTAATTCCAGCTTGAACAGTTTCATTTTTTTTTTCTTAGTATCTTTATCCTCAGTTGTAATTGAATCAACAGAAGTACTATCTAATCATATTGTTCTGCTATTTATGAAGCTTTCTAAATCTCTCAGCAAGTAAATTAGTGTCATATCAAACTGCTGAGTTTGAATTTTGCTGGCAGAGACAGATATAGGGCACTTTCCTTTAGTGCGTAACAACAGATCCTGTTATAAAAATAACTCCTCTCCACCCCTCAAACTTCATAATCCAGTCTATTCAGGAACAGGATTCTGTTATGTGGGTCAATGACAACTAAGATGAAGCCAGTTAAGATGCGGTTTTCACAAACTGTGTGTCACTTCTCCATCCTAAAGTAATCATTACCACTAATGAGAAATCAACATTTTTACTTCTACTATTACGGTTACATTAAATATTACTGTAAAAGAACACAAACAAAAGAAGATTCCACATCCTTACTTGTGACAGAAAGCAGCTTCCATGAAAGAACATTAGTGATGTCATAACATCCAAACTCATGTTTATTGACTTTAAGGACTGTTGACCTAAAAGAATTTGATTTTAAATGTCAAACAATTTTACATTATGATTTGGACTTTATTTTCCTTACTATATACTACCAAGATAATTTTACAAACACTTTCAGATGGAAATGAGGAGTAAAGATGCTGATCATCTAAAAGAAGTACCTTGTATGATTTAGTAATCCTGAAACAATTTCCAGCTCCAGAATTTTTGAAAAATTCTGAAAACTATATAAGACATTTATGATTGCAATAAGATGTTGAATAGAAAAATATAGAAAATAAAATCCAGTGTAGCATACAACACAATAGTAAACTCCAAATTTAGAGTTTCGTTTAGTGAACCTAAGGATCTGGTGCTATTGACACAGGCTTTACACTACGGCTAACATTTCTAAATAAGGCTAAGCCTATTGGTAGCTTCTGCAATAAAAGTTCTGATCACTTCCCAGGAGTGACAATGCAAAATCAACAGTTCTAATAATCAGACCACTCTTATTTAAAAAAAAATCAAGGGTGCATTATGAGAGAAAATGAGTTTGAAATATTTCCATTTTTATACAATGCATACATACACTTTTAATTAGCTCATTCAACTTATGATTTGCACATATGACTTGGCTACCCCCAACTCTCCAAACCAAATCCTAGTTTGAGGGGCAAGTTGTCAGACTACTAACTTTGAAAGAATACATTCTCAGCTATTCAACGCACATGCAGACACCCTAAGTTACTTTCACATATATTGAGTTCAGGTGGCTACTGCAGGCAAAGCCCAAGCTCCAGTGGATTTGATTTATAAAGAATTAAGATTATAGGATTAGGTTTGGGGAGCTTTTTATCATCTTTGTTTTGCTGTTTTGTTTGTTTTAAAAGCATGCTTCTATAAATATTGACCTCTACCAATGCTACAGCCACTTCCAAAAATACTTAACCAGCCTTTAGGTGGTATGTGTTTCTAGTGTCTTTTCATCGCTTGTGCTGTAGTTATCAGGACAGCACTGCTTTATGTTGCTTTATAAACAACTTTTTTGTCATGTTATCAGATAATTGAGAATTGTTCAGCTTATTCATTTCCCCTGACATTAAACTTTCTGATGGAAGCTGAGCATCTTTCAACATGCGAACAAGTCCTCAGAACAAGAATATTTAAGACTACTTCAAAAAAGGAGCTGGAGGAAAAATATGATTTTATGAGATTAGATGGGGAGCATTTAAGGAAGTATAGCAAATAGTGATTTAACCCCTTCTGACAGGAGGGAAACATCTGTTAAAAGTATATTGAATTAACCTTAAATTATAATAGAAAGATTACCTTTTTCTTATAGAACACAATGTAAAACCAGATCTAAAGTCCAGATCTAAATAAATTATAGATAAATCTGCCTGAAGCTTAGAGTTCTGCTGACAAGACCACTTACTAATAAATAAAATGCTTCTTTTGCTTCAACAGCTATTTACATACACACAAAAAAAATCAAATGGTGTAACATGTTAATCAATCAAAATAATAGTCAAAAGACTTTCTTTCAAGTAGTTTCCGTTGACAATAAATTTCCTTATTTGTATTTGTATTCTGATATGTTACATATTCAATTTATGCCTTCTGTGATTCTTAAAAAGTATAAAAATACTCCAGTTATTCCAAAGTTGGAGTTTCTCTTTTCATACATAGTTATTTACATGCACATGACTATTTATGTATATTTTTATAAGCTTTTTAATTTATAGGATTTTTATTTATTTATTTACGCTACACCTTCAGCTTCATCCTTTTCTAATCATCTAGTCCTGTACTTAAGTTATCCAGCTGTCCTCCATGCAGCGATGCAGTGAGAGATTTGGAGCACAGATATAAGCAAGTAGCTTCTACAAACTAATCTCAAATTATTTTACTCCTAATGTCAGTTTTCAGTACCAGACAAATGTTCTGCTGATTGATAAAAAATAAAAACTGTTTGAATCTTACTACAATAAACTTCAGCATTTCAATTACTTTCCTTCCACCTAAAATTTTATTCATGTGGAAAACTCATAATAGGTGTGTTTGTTATTGCTCTTTTTGATATTACGTTACTTTCCCAGACTTTCAGGAAACAAGCTTCATCCCCCTCCATCTGCTAACCACTTTGGTTGGTGGGAGGTAATTTTATATACTACGTTTGTATCAATCATAATGAATTCTTAATGAAAAGAAAACCTATTTCATTTAGGGAATATGGTGATAAACAATCTATTAAACATTTACAACTCTATAAAGCAAAATTATTCCTTCAGAGGACATGTTCTAAAACATACTGCTTATTAAATCACATATTGTCTGTTTGTTCGCCATGTAGAAAGAAATGCCATTCTCAAATACCCTCAATTCATCCCACAGGTGAAGACAGTTTCTAAAATATCCCTGAGGAAAAATTAATGCCATAAGATTTCCCTTGAAAACTATCATATCTGGAATGATCTGCATATATTTGAGGCACTACAACCACGGTTTACTGCTTAGTATAAGGCGAGCAAATCAAAAAGAGAAAAGGTTGACAAAATACAATAAACCATATTATGTTTTCTTGACCTCTAGACTTTAAATGCTGATGACTTAAAGCTTTCAGAAGGGAGAAGACCAGCATTCCAGATGGTAAACGTAACAAATAAAACAATAAAAGAGCCTTTAAGTCTTAGAACATCCTAGTCTGGAAGTGACTCACAAGGATCACCAAGTCCAACTCCTGGATCCACAAAGGATCAACCAAAATTCAAAACTTGTCAGAGAGCATTGTCTAAACACTTCTTGAACCCCAGCAGGCTTAGTGCCATGACCACTGTCCTGAACATCCTGTTCTAGTACCTGAGTCTTACTGCCGGAAATCTCCAACATCATTGGACCCTGTATATTGCTTCTTTCCCCTCCTCCCCACAAAAAGCTGACACTTGGTGATTTTTTTTTTTTTTTTTGCACAACGTTAATCTATTCAGCTGTTGTTGTGTATGTTAGATTGCCACAAAGTTCTCCAAAGAAGAAATTATCAGAACCTGCTACGTAATTTATCTGTGTAATGGTGATTCCAGAAGCAACCAACTCAAGATGCAACTTCTCTTCCTTTTTAACCGGCTGAGATTTACAAGAGAACTTAAGTCAGAAAATTCCATCCTCTTCTGAACTCAGGGCATCAGTCAAATTTGGGCCGTATCTTATTTTTATCTCGTAGAAGAGACCATGGCCACCTTCCTGCTTATAATGAAAGGCCCATTTAGAAGTACATCACTTGTCAGTTTGTTACCCACACTTCATTTCTACAGGTATGCAAATATTACCCTGTTTCAATATGGTATAAAATTCCTGTCTTATGTTTTGAGAATTACTTCCTATTTTTCAGTAATAAATATTTCTTTCAATTACATTAAAAAAAAAAAACTTTTTTTTTTTTTTACACATTAAGATGTGTACAGCTGCACAATCTAGTTCTATATAGCTTATTATTGCAGAGTAAGCAGAACAGCAGGCTACACAGCAAACACATTGATTCTTGCACTCTTTCTTAGGGATACCATAAAGCATTACAAAAAAAAAAAAAAAAAAAAAAAAAGAAAGAAAAGAAGCAAATTCATTATTGGGGAAATGTATCAATGATATTTTACTTGAAAACAGTACATGTACCTGATTTCAAGGACGAGAAATTGATTACGTTGAAATCCCCTTTCTACTTTACCTCGGCAAGTTCTTAAGTAAAAGACTGTTATCCTAGGAATTCCTAATAGCTTGAGATATTTGTACACATTTGAAAATTGAATTTGATCAACAATGCTGAACTTTGTAACTCAATTTCCAGAACATCCTTAGAACCCAACTGTTGTCTTTTTTTAGCTCACAGTGCACAACTGTCCTTGAAATTTACTGTTGATGTTTTCACCCATGTTCAGAATACAGTGAAAAGTAGCAAGTTATGGGAAGACTTCTCTTAATGCTAATGCTGAAATAGTTCAGTGCTTCCCAATTCTGTCAAAGTGTTTCAGAAAGAAACCACTGCTAAGAGTGACAAATCCACTGATGCTGTCATACGCACTAGAAATGAAATCTGTAAAAGCTTTGCTGTCCTTCAGCAGATGGTAGGTGAAGACTGCTAATCTTGAAATTTTAAAGTACTATATTTGATGGAGTGAACTGAATAGATACCCAACTGTCTCCTGACAGCTTCCTACCTTCACAAACTTTAAAGCACAGTAATAATCTGTAGTATACACACTTGCAGAGCACTCTATATAGTCTAGAGTCATCTCTTATCTTAAAGTGTTTTAAAGTTTAACTGAATAATAGTAACCCTATGGAGCTCAGAATTTACTAGGAGCATAAGGCAGTGAGCACACTCATCATTTCTTTCAGTGTGGAAATGCCAAGCCAAAACTGTCAGTGCAATTTTACCGACTTCTAGGTGTGTATTTGACACATTGTAAAATGCCTATGTACATTTATTTCTAAGTTATCTCAGTTTTTAAAGATTTCATTGTTAATATACTTACAAAGCTTATTTAAACCTTTTTCACAATAAATGTAATATGCCGATGATCTCAAGGACTTAATTGCACAATATAGGAAGTTAGCATTATATGAATGCCTTCAAGTAAAAATTAGCTGTAAGCTCAAGATGTATCATGCTGAGATTTTAGGGAGAAGATGCTCATAATTGTGGCCTTTTTGCATAACAAGCATGCAGGATAAGTCAGTAGAGAGAAACTATACATGCCTTGCCATGAAAAGCACAATATGCTGAGACAGAGAGAGAAAAAAATTCAATGTTGCATCCATTATTTAACTTTGCAGACATACCGATCAAGTAAAGGCAAGGCTAGATACTCACATGGTCGCAGTGAGCATGATCATTCTGACTATGTAACTATTTAAATGAGTAAAAAAAAGTAGTGCAAAGCAAAGAACAAAACAGGTGATAAAGATATCAGAATGGCAGTATTTTCTCACTTCACATTTTCAGTTACCAGTGTAAGCATCTGTTTTAACCCGGCCATCTTATTAAGTACTTTTAGAGGCAATTTATTGGACAGGAAGAGGATATAAAGTTCTTTCATACCTTTGCATTGTTTATATTATGAAATACCATAAAATCATAATTCATTGTTCATTTTTAGGCTTTTGTTTTGATTTTAATAATACTCTAATACTTCCCATGACTGCTGTTTCTCCCTTTGCATTTACTTTTCTTGTTTGTGTGCTCAACATATAATTTACATTTAGACGAAGCAGTAGAAAACAGCAGAAAACACCTGAACAGCAAATACAGCCCAGGAAGGACAGGAATCTGAGAGCTATCACAGAACTGCAGGGGTTTGCAGGGACCTCAAGAGATAGTGAGTCCACCTCCCTGGTAATGGTGGTTCCCTACAAGAGGTGACACAGGTAAGCATTCAGATGGGTCTTGAATACCGACACAGAAGGACACTCCACTGCCTCTCTGGGTAATCTGTTCCAGTGCTCTGTCACTAACAATAGGTAAGTTCTTCCTCATGTTGTTAAACTTCCTGTATTCCAGTTTCTGCCCATTGCCCCTTGTCCTATTGTTGCTTGCCACCAAATGAGTCTACCCCATCCACTTGGCTGCCATGCTTGAGATATTTATAAACAGCAATGAGATGCCCTCTCAGCCTTCTCTTTGTCAGACTGAAGAAACCCAGCACTCAGCCTTTCGTCATATGGGAGACAGGTTAACAAGGATATTGGAAAAAAAGGAAAAAAGAAAAAATACCTACAAAGAGGACAGAACACTTATCAATCAATTTACAGTGCTGAAAATAAACAGAATTCCTTACATGTTTTTTTCAACATGATACTGATGGTAGATCCATATGTTACTGAGAAAAAATGCTGAAGCAAATTCAAGTTCTATGTGATGCCATTAGCACCAGTATCCACCTGCTTAATTAAATTCACACATATCTGATCTCATCTATTCTCAGCAGAAAGTGTGAAAAAGGATTGGCCACATTCAGAAAGAAAGAAGCTCATAAATCATAGTACTAGTTTTTGGTTGTTTTTTTTTTTTTTTTTTTTTTTTTTTTTTTTTTGTTTTTTCAGTTCATAGATAAATTACTTGGATGTTGTAACAAATGTTCAATACTTAAAATTATTTTTCATATATAAAGCATGGATATTTAAAATCAGAGCATTTATTTCCCTTTCCATGACTGGTTAGCTATGATTTCTGAAAACATGAGAAGAATGTCCTCAGGTCAGTACTCTTCATGCTGTTGTCATATCTGTCATATGACCTCAAAGAAACAGTAGAGCTTGACAGAATAAATAATGAGACTCGGCAAATATTTTCCAAGAACAAGACACTACCACTAGTGCTTTGGGAAGATTCAATGAAAATATTCCTGGATGCTGCCTTGGTCCACAGCTCCAATTTCACTTGCTCCCAGGCAGTCAGCAGTGCTCAGCGCACAGCTACTATCTGGTTGTCCCTACTCTGACAGAACTGACTTTAAAGTACACAGTTAATGGCTACAATACAGTCAGGGGAATAACTACTTAAGTGCGAAAGAACTTTAAGAACATTTCAAAGAAATCTTAAAGAAAGGCTCAGAATTCTGTCCATATAAATAAATGGGATGCCGAAAACAAGGTAACAAGAGTCAAAGAACCTCACTTACAGAATTCAACTTCTGCCTTCTGCAGAAGTAACACCTTTAATTATTTAAGCCAGTATCTTTTGATTTGCAGATTAATTACTTCTCTTCCTTTAGCTGAAGTTGTATATTTGTATATCGAAAGTACTGCAAGAAGTCAGGGTACTGAAAAATGACCCGTCTACACTTTTGGTAGGAAATTCGTAACATGTTTCAGGGTTCTGAAGATAAGATCTCACATTCCAGGGTAATAGACAATATATACGATTTTATTCTTCTTAAGGACATGAATTACAAGAGGAAATTATCTCCAAACAAGAGAAACAGGGCGTAGTTCAGGTGAAAAATATACACAGTGTACTGAAGAGAACGATATGTAGTGATGAATACAATGGAAAATTAAAGCGAAGTATTATGTTTAACATAGTAGCCATGGAGCTTGAATTTTTACAAAGAGTACTGCAGCCTGTGAAGATGTCTCCCCTGTTTCTTATAAAAATTGCTTTTCTACAGTGATATCACTGAAAAAAACAAACAAAAAAATGAACAACTACCTTGAGAAAATTAAAAATATGATTTTGAAAGCTGCAAGAGCTCTACATGATATTAAATGTCAGAACTCCAATATGATTTTGTCTCCGATTATACTGTTGCTCTCTTAGAAGACGAGCAAAGCTTGCTCCCTTATATAGCAGCAATTATAGACTACCTTGCACTGCATCACACCCTGCTGGGCAGAATGGAGAATATACTAGTTAATCATATGTCACTTTACCCCTACAGGAAACTTCTGTCATTGTGATTCAAAGGATAGGTAAAGCTAGTAAAGACACCAAGAAACTGACAGGTACAAGGGGCAAAATACAATTCTCAGTGGGCATAATCCACTCCTGACTCAGAATCCCAGCTTTCAGTCTCTTCAATAAATAACATACATTTGATATGTCTACTAGATTGTCAGCTTTTGTACTGTACAGCTCTCATGGATGTGGAAGATTCACCAAAAGAAGTAAAACAAAGAATAGATTAAATAGGATGAACAAGCTTGTAAGTACTAAACGAGCCTTTGATTAAATTGATTAATATTTGCACCATTCTATCAGCGTGTAAGAAATTTGAAGGCCTGGACAGATGTGTTTCTCAAGAGTTTGAGATTCTAAAATACAAAACATATGGAAAAAAACAAACATTTTTGAATATTATCATAAAATTTCAGTTGGCCCTTAAGCTTTGAGTTGTCTTCAAATGATTTCTGTTTCTTTTTATTTAAATAAACTGGAATGATGATCAAAGCTTCAATATAAATATGCGTCATTTTTCATCATCTTCTATTCTTTATTAATTTCCCTGTTCTATTTCAGATGTAAATTTGTAATCCTACTATTTAAATCAAAAGCTATCACGTCCTTCTTGCCGCTCCTGCTCATAACCAGACTCTCAACTACAGACTGAAAATTACTGTGTCAGTTTAAAGTAGCTAATACTGCACTGTCATAGGAATCTCACTGGCTAGAAACACAAGCAAAGCTCCAGGCTCAAGCCAACAATGTGACTTTGCAACTCCTTGCCAGCAGGAATGGATAGTCACCTTGATAGCATCAATCACATCCAAAAGTCACAACATTTTTAGTTAGGCCTTAATTAATTCTGAATCTCTGCAAACCTGACAAATGATTTTTTCCTTAATACATGAGAAATATTACTTTTTTTCCCCTAAAAATTAATCAAGTCTCTTATTTCACATTATTCCTCTTGGAGAACATGTTGTTCACGTTTCTGATTTTATTAGAAAATTAGAAAACTTCTGGGCTACAAGTGCGCACTGCCAGCTCACGTTAAGTATTCCATCAACCAATACCCCCAAGCCCTTCTCCTCAGAGCTGTTCTTAAGCCATTTTTGCCCTTGGCTGTATTTATGCTTCGGATTGCCCTAACCCTGGTGCAGGACCTATACCCCAGCTCTTGTTGAACTTGATGAGATTGGCATAGGGCCCAACTCTTAAGCCCATCCAGGTCCAAACAGATGGCATCCCTTCCCTCCAGCATGTCAACTGCACCACTCAGCTTGGTGTCATCAAACAGCATTACTGCAGACTTTGTATCAGTTGCAGTTTCCATGGAAACAAATAGGAGGCATTATTTTTGAAGTGACATACATTCATTTTAAATGTATCAAATGTAAGTGGGTCTTAAAGAACAGACTGCAGTAATTTACATCATAGCCTACAAGAAGAAACGTGCGTTCACATTATTGTGCTTTATGTGTTATTGACAGGATAAATGTACTACAGGACACATGAATTCATCCACATACATTAGATAAAAATCCAAAACAATAGAGTATTATCACAGTTATGTTGCCTACAAAGTAATCTTCATAGCAAAGCAATTTCTTTGTACTGTTAAGAGATGAGGAGAAAAGTCTCTTCAGCTCTGCCGAGAGCCAGTGCCCTGGCCATTAAAAAGCTACATATTATTTTATGTATTTCTTAATACTAGATTACAACTGCATAGGGAGCAATCGCAGCTGTCACCTAAAGCAATTTTTCTACTAAAATGGAAGTCACATTACAAAAGTTCTTGATAACTTTTTTTTTTTTTTTTTTTTTTTTTTTGCCAACAGCATGCAATGCTACAGTAAGAATAGATCGTAAAACTACTGGGCACACCAGTCCAGCTGCAGGTTGTTGTTACTTATGAGCAACTACAAAATGTTCCTTGCAGATTGTATTGACACAGAAATATCTTACACTTGCTTAAGCTCCCTTCTTATGATAACTGTCCATGAAAACTTAATACTTTTTGAAGATTTGCTGACAAAAAAAAAAAATAGAAGGAAACAAAACTTATTATCTTAAGATTGGAAAAAGGAAAATAGTTTATTTAAATCAGTGACACTGATGTGCAGTGAAAACAAAAGTGCTAGGATGCCGTGCTACAGCTGATCACACTCAGACAATTCAGTCCAGAGAGAGACAAAGAAAGTCAAATTTTTTTTTCCCCCCCAATAGTTCCCTAAGAACAAGACTAGTAAACAAAGGATGAAAATTCTGCCAATTATAGTGAACTTCATATGCCCTATCCATATACAAAAATCATATTTTCATGGAATTCTAACTTTGTTTTTTAACATCAGCTGAGATGAATAAGTAAAACAATATTCTGGGCCTTGGTGAGATAGAGTGCCTAACTTCTAACTTTAGCTACCGCAGATATTGCTCATATTAATGTTATTTGCTTGTTACAACACTTAACTGTATTCCTGTATGTTACACTGCACATTGGGTCTTACCTGTATATAAAAATGAAATACGTAAAACCTATTGTTTAGAATATTCAGGTTGGACAGACTTCAAGGCTCATCTCCAATAAAAGGCTTTTCAAGGAGACTTGAGCTACTGCTAAGTGGATTTCATGGGATTCCTTCCAAAATGCTGCTTCCCACTAAACCTCAAAGTTACTGGTAAAAAAAAAAAAAAAAAAAAAAAAAAAAAAAAAAAAAAAAGGCTGCAGAAAGATTACAGCAGAGTGAAAATGCATAATTTCCTTCAATAAACTTCTTCCTTAAGGGATCATTCTGAAGAGAAGCTTAAATATATGATAGAAGTACTGGTTTAAAAATAAATAAATAAATAAATAAAAAATTGGCTGAATTAACCAACCATATTGTTGCAGATCTCTTTATTTGGTTTCACTTTGGTCATGTCACCTGTATTCTGATCTATAATCATACATATCATTCCATAAGCAGTAATAGAAGCAAAGGAGCAAGATGAACAGTAAAAGTGCTCACAAACTTTTGCACAGAGCCACAGAATCATAGAAGATGGAAGGGAGAGGAGATCATCTATTCTAACTCCTCCTGTGAAAACAGGTTCCCTAGAGGAAATCACACAGAAAAGCATCCAGGTGGGTTTTGAATATCCTCGGAGAAGGAGACTGCACCACCTCTCTGGGCAGCCTGTTCAGCGCTCTGTCACTAACACAGTAAAGTTTTTTCCTCATGATCAGATGGAACCTCCCATTTTCCAGTTTACACCCATTTATAGCCCAAACAACTTCAACTGGCTGAGGTGAGTAGATTCAAAAGTAAATGAAAAAGGGACAGACGGGATTCACACTCATATCAAAAGCCTCTAGAAAACTGCTGCGGCCCTCTAAACTCTTCAAATAAGATGAATTAGTTGAACTGCATGCTAAACTTATCTGCCAGAAATGCCACTTTGCTCACCCTTACCTAAAAGCACT
The DNA here is from genome assembly GCF_039878825.1 of Excalfactoria chinensis. Lineage (NCBI taxonomy): Eukaryota > Metazoa > Chordata > Aves > Galliformes > Phasianidae > Excalfactoria > Excalfactoria chinensis. The sequence continues at coordinate 46,752,753 of NC_092828.1, forward strand.
TGTTTGGAAGAGTCTGAACCTCTGGTGAACAGCCTGATGTAGCATTAATCAAAAGGCACATTGTAAGATCAAGCTTGCACTGAAACTGATATTCATTTCAACTTCAAACCAGCAGTAATAGATTGCCACTAGCCAGTAAAAAGTTCACTATAAAGAATTATGTCCTTTCTGCCCTTGATCACAGTTACTGCATTATCTACAGTAAGCAATTTTCTCACATGCTCTTCAGAAGGTCATTCAAAACACTGCTAGTGAAAATTTTTGTGATTGTGGAATGCAAACTCCTGTTCAACACTGACAAAAATGTATTGCTAATGCTGATGACTATATCAAAAAAATAATGTTTTGTAGCTAAGAATTTGCTCTATCAAAAAGTGTTATTGTGCTTTGTTTCCATGGAAATGGCAATAGATACAAATAGGAGGCATTTCTTTCAGGGAAACATACAAACTTCTAAAGGATACATAATAAGCTTGAAAAATTACAAACCAAAAACCCTCCTGGATTTTTTTGTTGTAAATTTTTATTTACTTGTAGTCCATATATATATATATATATATATATATTAAAAAAAAATCGAGCTGCTTAATTTTTAGCAGAAGTGAGGGCAATTTTTTACTCTTGCTAGAATGATAGTAACAACAACAGAAAGCAACAGCATCAACAAAAAAATCTTTTTTGATGTTGTTGCTTTTTGTTACTACCATTCTTTTCAAGCCAAAATGTCAGTGTATGATATACATTTCACAGCTAGCTCTTACTTTATATTCAGTCCTTACTTTTTAAATCATTGGAATGACCCCTTGATTAATCAGTATGTATTCCCCCACACAAACATAAATGACTAGCACTCAGCTTCCTTTTGAAGGCATATGATTTTTGAGAGCCAGCAGCTGTGTTCACAAGTTCCAAGCTTACAGATTTACTACTTATGACACTAGTAACATTAGAAAAGACCATAGAAGAGATTCTTAAGAAAATGCCCTTCGGTTAAAAAGGACTGAATGGAAATAAGAGTGCTTCTTCCTGACCTCCCCTCCAAGACACCTGCTTTTCTGCTTTTTTTTTCCCTGTTTATTTGAATGTGTCTATGATTGCTTTTCTGAAAGAATGGCCTTAAAAAAGCGATGAGTGATGTATGTAGGTAGCTTAGACCTTGCACAAAGCACTTGAGAACTGCATGTTGCCTGAGTATTCAGATACCTAGCAGTGAGAGTCTGCCCATAAAAGAGAAAACTTGCTTCAGATTTACAGTAGCTTTTTGTATACAGAATATCTTGACATCCTTTAAAAAAGAAAAAAAAAGAAAAAAAAAAAATCATCTGAGCAGTTCTAGAATACACAGACAGTACACAGATAGACCTGCTCAGGGCTGGACAGAGCATTGTGGTTATAATCACTGCCACAGTATGAGAGGAAAAAGTGAGAGAGGAAAGAGTAGACATTACAGGAGACAAAAACATCTGTCAGGTCTATCATACATAACTGGCACTTAGCTATCAACAGCTATTACAGACCTTTCCCCTAATGCAAGCTCATGGGTTGCCATTAGTCTTTAATCTTCACTTAATAAATATCTCGCATGTGTCTGACTGAAGCTGGTAGGATACTGCTGGTCTGTAATTGCACTGGTTAGTTCCAGGCCAAGGTTTATTATCTATTTAATAGGCCCTCATAAAAAAGGAAACCTAGTACTTTCCTAAAGCTCGTCACATGAAAGTAATACAGTGTGAAGCACTATCTTTCATGAAGCTCCTGAAGGCTTCACACACACATTTTAACTTCAGTTCTGTCACAGGCATTCTCTACCTTCTATGAAGGAAATTAGACTTCAGGAAGGAGCAGAGGTCTGCCCAGCCTATCTATTCATAGAGGGCCAAATGAGGCTATCCAAAGTTGTGGCCCAAATTTGTAACTGGCAAGGAAAAAAGGAGATGACTGCAAATGCGTATACATACATACATATACATATATATATATATATAATAATCTTTCCAGCAATGTCAGATGACAAAGCCCTATTAAATATCAATATCATGTGTTTGAACGCTGTCATCTTTCTGCCAGAAGAGTCACAGTTTTTACATAAAAACAGATGGTATTGAAAAATGTTGAAGGTTTACATCTGAATTTGTGAACTATACATAGTATAAATAAAATCTAAACAGAAATATTGAGAACTTAATAGCAACAAGACGATTTCTATTTACAAGTAGAGCCCTAAAAGCAGGTCCATAACTATACCATAACTATACAAAAATGCATGGTTAGAGCAGCATATTTACAGGTTGTATAATTAGGAAGGTTATCACAGAGGAAAGAGATAAAGAAAGGGAAGTGAAATGATCACCCTTGTCCTAGCCTTGCAGTAGAAAACTCCAAAGGGAGATATCTCCAGAAAGAGATCCATCCCCAGTTGCAGTCAGCCCTTAAACAGGGTTTAGGAGAGGTGCCACCAGGCTCCACCCCTTCCAGTCACACAGCTGAACTGCCTCCACCTGTGCTCCCACAGCTGACTCTGTGCTTGCCTCAAGTGATCAATTAGTGGTTCAGGCCATGACTCAACAGTTCCTGTATAATAATTTTGCTGGATTTTCCTGTATTTTCTAAATAATTCATGTGTGGAAAATTGTTTGGAAAACTGGCAAGGATATAATGATCATGCAGTAATACAAGGTGCAAGAACAACCATTACTCCAGCACGTATTTTCATAACTGCTTTCTAAGCACTTCTCTTGAAGCAAATGGCCATTGTTTATGAGATTATATATTCAACATACAAACCTTCAACATATGCCAATATTCAATTACACTGTCACTAACTTCTGTTAAGGGCAGAAGATACACCCAAAGTGAGAGCTTCCTACTGTGGGCTTTTATAACAATTAAAGCCACCATTCCTTTTCAGTCTCATTCCCCAAGGCAGAGCAGCAGACTATAGTTTTTCTTGTTTTGTTTTGGGATTTTTGTTTGTTTTAAGTGTCCTTGTTTGAAGCTATTACTATTCAAGGCTGGGCATGATCACTACCTGAATCTCTATTAGGTCTCCCTACCCGACCCTTAAGGTTTCATTTCAGGGTATGTCAAGCTTTTATCAATTGTAATTTACACCACTGCCTCGAGACATGAAGAATTACAAAGCATATGAAGTGAAGGGAGCTTATAACCAGGAGGGAGACAGATTTCTTATACAGTCTGATAATAACAGGTCAAGGGGGAATAGCTTCAAACTAAAAGAAGAGAAATATAAGTTAGATATTAAGAAGGAAATCTTTACACAGAGGGCAGTGAGGCACTGGCACAGGCTGCCCTGACAGGCTGTGGGTGCCCCATCCCTGGAGGTGCTCAGGGTCAGCTGGATGGGTCCCTGGGCACCATTACCTGGTAGTAGACCCCAGCAGCAGGGTTAGAGCTAGGTGACCTTCAAAGTCAAGCTGTTCTATGATTCTATTATAACAGAATCAATATGATCAAAACACAAAGTATAATTACTTAAGCATCTAACACAAGAATCTGTTCCGGAATATGACAGTGAACTGGAACAATATATACTGGCAAGTAAACAGGATAAATTGAAAAACTAGAATCATTACTCAGGTAGGTTGGGGCATATCTAATAATTCTATTTTCAACTCTAAGTAGTTAGCTAGCAAAACCTTCATAACTTTGATTAAGTCGTTCAAGCTTGCACTCCTAATGTAAAAATAGCACTGTATTTCAGGTTAATGTGCATTACCACATTAACTGAAATTAGTAAGGAATAGGAACACCTTTGGGAAAAAAAAGCCAGTCTATTTCTAATTATCTGAAAATGTATGCATCTCTAAGAATGTGGGTTCTCAATCCTGTCTTCATTCTTTTGATGTCTTGTTATTACGCATTTCATGATGGTACCTCTATACTTTAGCAACTCAATACTGAAGTGCCCTCCAAAACCTCATTTAAGTTTCAATTAGTCTGTAAATTGTTCATTTCCTAGCATATACAAATAAATGAGCTACACTCACAAGAGCTCATCAGTCTAGGAATTTTGTGTTTCCTACTCTTACTGTTTCAAAACTGTTAGTTAATTTCTATTTTATACTTTAATTTCTGTATAAAAAAATGCAGACATCTAGAAAGGAACAAAAAACATTTAATCTAATCTTTCTACTTGGGGTTTTAAAAAAGAAATGGAAATACTGGCATGACTAAAGGTATGTACTTGTTTAAGAAAAAATTCTTTGAGTTCACCTTTTATTTGACAGGAGATACTCAAAATATTCCCTTTGTATAAGTACTACAATGACAACACAGACTGCTGAGCAAGATGACCTTTCTCTCATTGAGAAGATGACCAACAGAAAAATACCAAGTAGTTCTGCTGCTGTAGAAAAAACTCAGGGAGCATCTTCTCAAAACCCACTCATTAATAGCTTGTCTATGCAAATTGCAACAAAAAGAAGTCAACTGCATTGCTTTCCATACCTACTATTTCTGGAAAACTAAAATTCTTCTGACTTATATAAAAAAAAGAGAGCTTCTTACTTGCATCTAATAAGAAAAGCATGTAGTGACTGCACAAATGCCTATGAAAACAAATAATTTTTTAAGATGCCTACAAAATATGTTCAAAACCAGCAACACTTTAAAGGAAAAGTTATAAGATGATGTCAATGGAAATCAAGAAGTGCCACACATTTTAGTGGTATGTGGTATATCAAACGTCTAGAACAGTGCAACCATGGAAAAAAACAACATAAAAAAAGCAAGTTGTGAAATAGTATGGCTCATTTTAGTATGTTATTTCAGACTATAGAAATCGCTCTACTGCATTTTATAGTAACAAATTTATTGAAATCACTTATGGATTTCTTTTCAAAGAATACTCCTCCTATCCTTGTGTGAGCAAATTGCAAATTTGTTACAAATCATTTGAACATTAATCTCTCTAGCTCATTCTACTTGTAATTTCACTTATTTTAAAATTGCCAAAGAAACCATTTAAAGTAATGATTGCATATTAAACCTGTAACAGTCTGTGTTAATTGGATGTCACCCTTTGTAAATCATTTGTGTTTGTTGCCATATGATTTAAAAGCATCTGATTCTAAAAACATGGTTTACTGTCTTCAGTGAAGTTCTGAGACTGAAGCTGACAACTGTTAAGGGTCAACACTTAAAAAAAACAACAGATAAAATGAACAATACTTATAGATTGAATAGAGAAAAAAGGTCCATTCAAAAATACATTAATATTTCTTTTACTTTAAAAGCCATAATTCAGTGTCAAAAAGAAAAAGAAAATAAAACAGAGCAGAAGCTAGTGTGTGCTTTTGGAAAGCTGAACACACCTACCTAAGGCAGCACAGTTTAATTCCATTGTTAATGAAGGAAGTAAAAGACTGATATTTTGGTAAGCATACTAAAAGTAAAGGAATGGTTGAGCAGTGGAAAAATAAAGATTACAAGTACAGCTCTAACATTTACTATGACTAATGATAAAGGCAGATGCATATGCATACACACCCCACAAAAAAAGTTTACTAGAAATCTTCAAAGCAACATATAATGTTAAGTATTACTAATGTCATAGACAACATTAAAGTTAGAGTAAGAATGCATTACAAGATTTATTTATTTATTTTTAAAGAGCACATTAGATATGGAAGTGATTACTTAAAACAAGATTAAAACACAAAGATGGATAATAGATGGAGAGGTCTATCATTCTGTCAGAGATTCTACTCTCATTTTCTTAATAGCGTCTTAAAACTCAGAATCTCTCTCCAAAACAAAGCTATCAAAAACTTACACATTATTAGCAGTAACACTACAAAAATGACTCATGATTTAAAGCTATATTAACTTCTTAGTAATATTTTACTAGAGTGGGCAACCTGCTTTAGCAAGAGTTGACATCCCAAGCTCACTTCTGACCTCAGACAGTCGTTGACCAAATCAACAATTAAACTGAGCATTCAAGTCACTGTTTTCTTTCATGCTCACAGATTTCACATTAGATTTGCAGTGTTTACTATTTTTATCCGTGTTTACAACAAACAGTAGAACAGGCATTCATAAGTTGATTACTTGAATTTCTATTAAATAAATAAATAACCTTTCTCCTTCCTCCATTCCCCACCCCCACTCTCCCAGATAAATCTTACCCGTTTCTTTATGGATTAGATAGTATAACAATAGATATATGATTGCAATATTTCCCCATCTGATCACTCAGATAAAAAGGGTAGGCACCAAAATAGCCTTAAAATTTGGACAGATTCACTTCTGGGTTACATAGGCAAAAGTGACCAACTTCTACTTTTCTTTGATAGTAGATTGATAGTAGGGTTCCCTTCACCATTCTTGCATCTTCCCTACGTGACTTGTTCTTCATAGTCAGAAAAATACTAAGCCTATTCACACTTTATGATTGAAATAGACCATGAAATGACACAAGTCAAAGTGAATATATTTAGAAGAAAATAATGCATTCCTAGGGAAAAAGTCTTTCAAAAAGCATTCTTAATTATCACTTATTAAGATAAGCAGCAATTTTGTTATCAGTATGTAATTATATCAATGACATAGCACGCTCATTACAAAGTAAGTTCGTGATCAGAGGTATTAGAAGTTCTACAAAATAAATCAAACCATTATTAATTCAGTGTTGATGAAAAGAGTAGAAATTTAGTAAAGTACTTATTTTAGACATCTGCATTATGGAGATCATGACAAGCTCATCTCAGAGCAAGAAATGCTGAGAACCCAGTCAGAACATGAAAATTCATTCAGTTGGTGGGACAGGACAAAGGGTGAACAGGTTTTAGCAGGAGATGGCTATTCAGAAATAATCCCATATGTACTGCGCCACAAAACAATGGTCTATTGCAAGCAGATGGGATATGAAGTGAATGCATTGTAATTGTGAATGAGCGAGTGGCAGCTGTCTGAATCAAGCAGAAAGACAGAAATAGTACAAACTATTTGGGGGTAAAGGGAATACAATAAGAAGTGTAATTTTTTGCAGCTGCAAAGCTTTTTGACAGCTATTCACTTCCAATCACTTTCAAGTAATGCATGAATAAAATAGTCAATGTCATTAAAATAATTTACTATTCATCAGGAATAATAAACGAATAGAATAACTTACTATTCACACACATCAATTGCTAATATAGACACCTAAAACATGTGGTTGGAGACAGTACTCCGCATGCTAACATGTCAGGCGTGATACTGAAATCTGGTCCTCAGACAAATAGTTGTACTGAAATAAAAAACACTGATGGTGATAATTTCAGATAAATCCTAAATCTATCAATGGATTACTTCACAGACTGCTCCTAGAATTAAACTTTAGTATTATTAAACAAATTTGTTTAACCCGATGTACCCTAAACAGGACATGAGGGAAAGCAGACTTTCATACACAGAAACATAAAATTTAAATGTTTGTAGAAAAAACTGTTTAAACCTAATTTTTATATTAAAAAATAAATAAATAATCAGAAACTGCTGAAACCCACTTAGTGCCTTCCCACTCTGGATTTAAAACTTCATCAGACTAGATGACAGATAATATTATAGCTCCTGTTTAAGACTTCATGCTACTTTTTCATTCACAGCATCACTTTACATCACTTTAAATTTGATAGTCCTCAATTAGTGGTCATCTCTAGAGAGATGGTAGAATCACCATTTCTGGAGCCATTTAAGGAAAAGAAAGAAACATTGTAGTACTCAGGATGTGTATAAATCAAGACAGCCAATAAGATGACAATGCCTGCACCAGACAGTAACTCCCAAATAAGGTAGAAAGAAGGTCAAAGAAGGAAGGAAACCACATAGATCATTGAGAGCCGAAATGGAGTCCAAATGATCTGGCTTTACACATTATGGGTTATGTCACTTGAGTCAGCGAATACATAAACCAAGTTTAGTTGTTTCAGCATTTTGAATGATTAATTTAAGGAACCAGAACATAAAATCTATTTTCCACAAGTACAAGTGTCACTAAGGAGTGCCCTGCTCTTTCCACACCATATTCTTTGCCTTAAGAATCCAATATTTTCTTCCCTAATAATTTAGGTTTCAAAAAGGTGTTCCTATTCTATCATACATAAGTATCCAGTTTCGATGTATTTCTCATTTTAGAAGTAGACAATATAAAAGTTATTCTATAAATGGGACATTTTCTCAGGATTGTCCCAATTCTTCTCATCATTATTTATCACCTACTACATTTATATCTTTCACAGTATGATTTGTTATTAAAATAAAAGTGACCATTATCTCTGCATCAATAAATCCCTAGGAGCCATACTTCTTCAGCACATAGAAATGACAGACTTATCAAACAATATTTTGCTCCCTAATGCACATCCTTTATTCACTGCTTTTTCAAAAATAAATACTACAAACATTCATAGTTATTGCAAAGATTTATTCATTTCTCCTTCATAGGCTGCTTTTAGTATGATTACTTTTTGTGTGGATGAGCATTAAACAGCTATCACATTTGTCCAAATATTTCTAGAGAGCCAATCATCTCCCTGAAAGTACGGAAAGAAAGGACCAGTTTGCATTATTTATACATTAATGGTCCAGGTCACGCTGCCAAGTCATTTTTAAATTCCTACCCTCTAAAAGGAAAGGAAAAACAACCTTAAATAATTCAGATATCATTGAAGAGAAATTGGAAGACTTGTTGGGCAAATATCAAAGCAATCTAGAGGTGGTGAGAGTAGATGACACACTGTGAAGTGACATGAGTTCATATTTTGGGAATACTTATACTTGCACTGAAAAGTTTAATAGACCACTGACTGTGAGAGATGCCTTATACTTATTCTTCCATTCATTTCTACCTACAGTATTTGTAATTCTAATATTTCTTCTAATGAATAATGTTTATTATTCACTGCTTGACTTCACTAGCCTCTGCCAGTGTAATCAAAGGAGTGAGTACAAATTCAGAGTCACATGCTTAAAAAAAAATAAAAGAGAATATGCATTGTTTAAGAGCTATGTGTACTTGCATGAAGTTCATGCTTATTCTAAGACAATATGGTATAGTACAAAAAAAAAAAAATCAGAAGTTATTTAAGACCATGAGTGAGCACAGAAATACATAGTCCACTCTGAAAGTAAGGCCTCCTATTTACTTTTCATGGAAAGTATGAAAGTACAGTAACACTATTTGATAGAGCAAACTCTCAGCTACAAAAGACTATTTGTCAACATAGTCATGACCATTCATTTTTACCAATAACAAATGCAGCAGTGAACAAGAGCCCACATGCTGTGCTTGTAAAAATTTGCATGACCATCCAGAACATCTCTTGACATACTGTGTTCACATTTACTGCTTGTTATCCATAAACATGCAGCTAGCATCAAGTAGTGTCAACGGGTGCAATTTTTTCTGAAGGAATTAAATGACATCTTTGCATTATACATACTTCCATGTTAGACATCATTTTGTCAGACTGCCCCTCTGCTGCTACTTGTCACAAAGCAACAAAATATAGTATTGATAGGAAGGCTCAACTTTCACTGCCATACTACTAGAATCTGCCTCTGATGTGTGCCAACATGTTATAACAAGAGGCATTACCTTCAGAGCAGCCCTCATAAATGTATTCTAGAATTATTTTTGTGACTCTGAGGGAAAACAGAATCAAAGTTAAAGCTTGTGTTGGACCAAGTCATGGAACTGATAACTGAATCATCCAGAGAAACATAAAATTTTTAGTACACTGTATACGAGTCACCAAAATAAGCACAGTGAGTGCTTTTCTACCTAAGCGATCATCAACACTGATGAAATTCATCCTCCTCAAATAAATAAAATCACTTGCAGCATATTTCTTCCAGATGGCTCTCCCAGGACTCATGTCCAGGAATTCTATTCTGTGTGCCTATCAAAGGTGTTTCTGTAACAAGGTGTAAGTAATGGGACATTATCCTGTTCTCATGACAGTCTCTTATCCTATATGCCTGTGTGAAGATTTTATCATGAAATATGAAACTTCTACTTTCCTATAATTAAACCAAAAATAAGTTCAGGAAATTGCTCCAAATCTTCAATTAAAAAGAAACCTGCACTCAACATGCCTTTCAGATCTTTTGTTGAAGGTTTCACCTATGCAAATATACCATCTGTTTTTTTAATTACTCTGCACAGCAGGTCAAAGAGACAAGTATGCATTCATCCCCTTCCAAGTCAACTCACTGCCAGGTAACAGGGATACAGGACACTCATTTTTTATATAGGCAATATAGCTGGACCAAACACCGATGGGAACATCCTCTAGTAACAGGTAGTAGTGTATGTAATAGTACATACAGAGTAGTATAACATTTAATAGCATAAATGGGATGAGCTACAAAAAACACTTTATATAGGACTTTCTGTCATAAGATGATGCCAGGAAAGCCATACAATTGAGGTTACAGAAGTCAACTATTTTCCCAACGCAGTCAGAAGTTACTGACAGTGCATGTCAAGGATGCTAAGCAGATAGAACAGCTTTTTCCTAAGCTGTGTTTGAACAGATACTTCAATAAACACTGAGTGTAACTGCTTCAGTAAAGTGCAGCTCAGAGCTGCAGGCTGAAACTATGAACCAGAAGTACCCAAGACCTTCCCAGGGTGCCCAGTTACACAATAGTAACAGTCCTCTACACAGACTGTATAATGCAGTCAAAAAATAAATAAAAAAAAATGCTGCCTCTCTAAAACAGATGACTTAACAATCCTCTATTTCTTTTTTTATTATTTACACTTCTGGATTTATGTACTGTAGATTGGAGATCTCCATTAAAGTCATTACAAACAACACCTCAGTCCTGGTCCCATTAAGGAGCTCTGCAATCATGTAAGTGATTGCTAAGCAGTACTGTTTTCTCAGGAACCAATAAGTAAATAAAGTACTTCTGTGTCTGTGTGCATGTGTTTGTATGCAGTAGTAGTAAACGCTCTCAAGCACTGAAATATGGGCATAGAGTATGCCTAAATTAATCTTATAGAGGGTTTGCATACATGCCAGAAAAAGTATAAGCAAGCAAGTTAACTAGTATGTTGTATTTGATTAGTATTGGCATAAAAACCATCACATTACCATTTGTTTCCTTCATGAAACTCAGGATTTAAATGAAAGCCTTGTAACAATATATGTACATATAACAAAATTAAATATTCAATTTAACAGAAAAACAATAATGTTATAATAAAACTGATAAGAAAATTGCTACTACGTCAAAATGTAATTTGGAGCAAGAATATTTATGCAGGAAAAGCACTTCAAAAAAAGAAAACATGCTGCCTGATGAAAAGCATAGTTTTAATCTCACCTGTTTGTGCAGGATGCTTTAAAAAGCTGTACTTGAAAAAAATACACTGGAATTATTATATTCAGGTGATTTTTCTCCTTAATTCATGCACCATTATGAAATCATCTACTATGTACCCAAATGTTAAGCACAATTTGTTTAAGAATTTCAATGAAGTCAATGTTGAATATTAAGTGCAATACAGAATAAACATTCAACAATCAGTGCTCCATTTCATTTTGGTTTGGTTTTCATTTCATTTGGCTTTTGCCTCATTTAAGGGAGGAAATTGCTTCTTTGTGCCATAAAGCATATCCTTCAATGATCTAAACCCTTCAAGGATCGCAATGTGTCCTATTAAAGAGGGAATACAACCAAGTTCAAAAGCCCAATAAAATACGTGCTCAAATGAGTTTACACATTTTTAGAAAGTTGATGAGCAGATTTGAAGTCTTTTTTCCCCCCCTCCAGCTTTTCTCTTCTGAAAAGTAACCTTCAATGCTTCATTAATGTTAATAGCTATGATATTCAGTATCCAATAGTTTCTATCCCTACTACCTCTTCAAGTGCAAGACACAGGTCCTTGTTTCCTGTATAAAACCTTGAAACCATCACAACCCCACTTCTCTCCCATGTTATCATTTCATGTGACCACTGCTTACAGATCTCTCTCACACACAACAGGCAGCCTGTCAACCTGCACCCTCACCATTACAAAAGCTGCAGAAACTCTCATTAAGAAAGAACTGATTGTTACTGTGCCTTCTCAACCTGCAGTCTGGAAGTGCTTCTTTCCTTCTGCTTGAGATAATTCAGTTGATTTTGCATTTTCTTTTCTCATGCAAGCTCAACCATGAAGCTCAAAAAAAAAAACAAACGACCAAAACACCAATGGAAATTTCCTTCCTCACTTTGACATGTAACAAACTAACTATAAGTGCTAAATACTTAGAGTAGTCTATATACTACAAATATTTTGTTAGGAGAATTATCACAGTAGGGAAAGAAAGTTATTTTTTTAGCCAACTAGCATCTGACAAAGCTGTAGGAATGCAGCATTGATATTAATGATGTAAATAATTCAACTATAAGAAGGGTAACGTGTTAGATGCTGTTATTAGAATTATTCTAGAAATAGCACCCTCATAAAACCATGGGGGTGCAGAAGAAAAGAACAACACAACCAGAAAGTACTAGAGTAATTATCAATCTACAGAATACCTATGCAAAAAAAAAAAAAAAAAAAAAAGTCATAAAAAAAAAAAAACTACTCGCAAACCAGAAGGTTTTCAGCTTTGATGTGAAATCAGCATAACATTTAAGGAATAATACCAGACAATTACAACAAATGATGCAGGCCTCACACAAACCAAAATATATTTTTAAAAAAAGTAGTAAAACATGATTACTACCTAAAATTAATTTTAGTTACTCAATATATCAGGCTTATGCACAATACTGTACATATTATATTTTAATTATACTTTCACCTGCTAGTAAGAAAAACAGATGAAGCTTTTTTCTCTGTGATTAGAATTTTCACACAGAACCTCATGCTTTAAGTTTTCTAATTATACAAACAGCCTGATTGAGTCCCCTCAGGTTAAATCCCTCCAACAGCCTAAGTTTTCTCACTGAACAGCATTCAGTCACCTCAGTGATACTTGCTGGGTAACCTCTCAATGCTTTTTATTCTTCTATATAAAGCCAAGACAAGGTAAAAGTCTGCATATACTGTTAAAAACGGTCCAGGAAACAAAAGTGAAAGAGTCATACGCTACCTCAGCTTATCAGTTTTCAACTTTAAGTGCCCTCTTCCTTTTAGACCTAATCTAGAAACTACTTTCAGCTGGAATACTTTTCCTGCAAAACAGATACCTTAAATTCCAGCCATCAATGGTAGAAGTATTTGTATGCCACAATATCCTTTCTGAAATGTGTTTTTTTCCAGTCCTCTCTTTGGTGTCTAAACACAGGGAAGCAACTTTAAAAATCAACTGTTATTCCTACCAATGTTTGGTTGAAATAGTCTACCTGCAGCACAGTATGGTTTTAAACCTGCAGTTAAGAGCAAGTGTTCAAACTTAACTCCTTAATTAGAAGCTCAGTCACTGTCAAGTAAGGGGAGTTGTCACAGATTTAGTAAATTCTGAAAACAAAGGCTGTGATAGCTAAGAAGAAAAACACAGAACTCATACACTCAAATTTAGCCTTTTTAAAAAACATGAAGGAATGCACAAGACGAGGCAGTTGGTGTCACAACTCCAGATTTATAACTGCCTCAGTTTATTATGATTTCAATAATACCACAGCAGAAATAGTGGTTTACTTGAATCTAGCTGCAGTTCTCAGCAAGATAATACATCATAGGAAAAAAAATAAAAATAATAAAAAAAACAAATCTTGTTCCTACTTCATGCAGCTTGCCTCCTTAAAGAGGCTGCCATTCCCAGGGAGAAGTTAGCAGTATTTCCTTAGGGACTTATTCTCAAGGCATAACTATGAGCCTTGGTGAATAATTTTAACATCTCAACTATGTACATTATGATTTTAAAAAGGCACAGACATAACATTACGTTCTTTGGGGCTACCAATACTCTATCCCACATTTTGATTTAAAGGTAATAGTTCTCTTTCATGGACTTCACACTATCCTGTACTTGGGAAAAATCATCCACTTAATTTCAGAGCTTAAAATAAATATATATATATATATATATATATATATATATATATATATATATACACACACAAAGACTAAACTGAGAAAAATAGATTTACCTTTCCTTTTACAGTTTCCTTTCCTGTGCAGCTTACTACCCAAAAGCAAAGGCATACATTGTGGTTCAACCTGGCAGCAGCTCAGCACCACACAGTTGTGCAATCACTTCCCTCTTTCCCAGTGAGATGAGGGAGAGAAACAGGAAAAAAGCAGAACTTGGAGCTTCAGATAAAAACTATTTCCTAAGACAAAAAAAAAGGAAAAAAGACAAAAAAGCAACAGAATGTAATTGCTCACCATCTACTGACCAATAACCAGACAGCCCCTGAAACTTGCCCAGCAAACGCTCCACAGTTCTACAGTTTATCACATGATGCTATGTGGTACAGGATGTCCTGGTACCGTCCTCTTCCAGCTCTTTGTGCACCCCTGCTTCTCGCTGGCAGGACAGTATGAAAAGCTGAAACATCCTTAGCTGTATGCACTGATTATCAGCAACTCAAGACAAAGTATTACCAATATTGTTTTTCTCCTAAACATGAAACATAGCACCAAACCGGACACTATAAAAATCCTGTCCCAGCTGAAATCATGACATGGGAATGGTGAAAAATCACTGTCTAGTAAAGGGAAATCCAAGAGAAAGCAAAGATGCTCAGTTAGAAATGTGATAAATACATTTTACCAAACAAGACAATGAACAAGACAATGTAACAGGAAACAAAGAACGATGGAAGTTAACATTTCTCAAACAGAAGCGTATCTAACACTTTCAGTGCCCAATATGGAGAATGCCATTGGCAGCAGAAGACCATAGCTCAAAACTGCCTTCTAGAGATGTTCTAGAGCCTTTGAACGTAGTTTCTGGTCAGCATGTGGAGTTCCCTTCTGAGGCATTAATAAGTTAAAGTCTCCTATTTACTGCCTGCCAGCACTAATAATTGAAGAGCTGGGACACAAGATTCTGGACTGACACCTAGGTTGGGAGCAAGATTTTGCTTCCTCAGCTACTAGTTAGGATGATAAGCGATCAAACATATGCAAGCTGACTGGCTGTGGTTTAGCCACTTTGTATAAACATGAGTCGTTATCTAGGAAGCTAGATAAACTCTGGGAAGAAAAATCTATGAAAAAAATCCATTCATGAAAGGAATGTCTGCTGTCTACACAAAATATCATATGCAGTCATATCATTTGTCAAGTTACATAGCTTGAATCTTTACATTCCCTAGACATCTCAAACAGAGCTTCATATATATAATATATATAATATATAATATATATATATAATAATATAAAATATATAATATATATATAATATATAATATATATAATATATATTATACAGCAGCTCTGAAAAACTACTTTAAGTGTTATCAAAAAAATTTAAGTCTATGTGGATTTCAGTTAGACCATATCTACTTCTGCAAATTTTATTACTAGGTTGTGTAAGATTACACAATCAAGCCCATTATAATTACATTGGAGAATAATAGCACTCTGCAATTTCTATGCCACTAGCATTTCAAAAGCATCCATAATAAATTTATAGCCATAATCCAACAGATTTCCTGTCTTTGAAATCGGATTTTCTTCTTTCCTGAAGGTGAAAAACCTATTTGAATTTCCAAAGTTCAAAACTGAGTTAGACTTCAATTTTAATGCAATTTGTTTTCTTAGTATAATTAAATCAATAACTATCTTTCAATAAATGCATTAACACAACAAAATGAAAGACTCATTAACATTTTAATCCACAATTATGTTCTTCCAGCCACTAAATTTCTTCCCTTCCTAAGGCATCTATGAGGAAAACATATTCAATTGCATTTTAAAATGGCCCAGAGGGCAGGCATAAGCACAAGGGATCCTATTGACAAAAGCAGACCCTTTCTGCATAACCATTTATTTGAGATCCTGTTTATTAAGTGACCCAATGGGACTACAGCATTAATTACTTGTTAACTGTGGTTTCCTTTTTGCTCCCTCTCCACCCTCTCAGGATTCTAGTTGTCATCTAATCAACTATTTGTCATCTTGAGAAGAATCAGGAAAGAAAAGTCACCAATCACTTGAAGTATACAGTTTTGTTGCAGAGAAATCCAGAAGAAACAACCAGACTTTGGCAAGAACTTTAGAAAACACAAAGGCAAAAATAAACATCTTTCATTTTCTGAAGTCCATGAATCATTAATCACCTGGAAATTGACAGTATAAGTAATTATACCCACACTCAGAAGTCTTCTACAGAGAATGCTCTGAAACTTGCTGGCTAGCTCACATAAGCTCAACCTCAACATTGTCTAAGAAAATGTAACATGGCTTACTCTACCAAATGCACCACTCTACTAGTATAGACTTCTAATGATTTCTGTCTTACTATGAATAATTAAAAAAAAGGCTTCACTATTTGTAGCATCTGCTAATGTTAACAGCCATTTTTAATTCATCAGTCTTACAGAGATCATTTCTACCAGCAAATCACTGATTCTCAGAGCACTCTGTACAAAGTTTCACTTCATTTTTTTGATGCACTTAAATTCAATTGCTTTATTATTTGCTTCACAATCTACAAACCACTGAAATAAAGATGAAAGTGATTATTTGGGTCATTGGTCATCACAGTAGAGCAGTTCTATAATGTACCAGTACGCTTATCTCAGAAAGAACTCTTTTGAGAAAGAAGGAAAAATTGTTCCGTGTTATAGAATGCCAGTAAAGTAATTAAAAACATATATACATAGCAATTTCCACAAATCTAACTGCACTTACTTTAAAAGGTTCAGAGAACAATTAGATACAAGGTTTGGAGCAGGAGCTACAAAGTACCTTTGGATATCTATATATGTTCTTGACTCCATGCTTTTATGCCGCTTTAAATGGCTGAATATACTATATATCTGATAATTTCAATATTTGAAGCCTACCTGAAGCATACATAAAGTTTTCATTTAGTTAACATGGTATAGCAGAGGTAAGAAATTGCCTTCAACCAGTTTCAGGATGACCTGTGAAAGGTATTAGTCATAAGCCAGGAAAGAGAAAAGAATAACTTATCCTGTTCTCTGAAGGCAAGGGCTCACTGAAAACTCCCTAAAGAAAGCAGTCTCTAAGTAGAGATGCTCCCCTTTTAGCTACTAGCCCTTAAATGAGGTTAGGGAGGGATGGATCCCGGGTCCACTATTTCTGATTGCATAGGTAAACTGCTTGCAACTGTGCTCCCAGTGCTGACTACAATTCTTCACCAGCAATAACTGATTCAGGCCATGACCCAACAATTCCCATACACATGAAAACGCAGTTTCAGTGATGAGGAATTTTACTCTGAGCCATTTTAGTTATTTAAGTTCTCAAATATTTTGCAATACACAAATCAAGAACCTTCCCTCTCTTCTCTCCCTTGTACCATACAACTACAGCATTGCCAGTTTGAACTGTTATCATAGCTATCAACTATATTTTGGTGAGTTATAGACTGCAGTCACTAGTGAGGTTCCTCCTGTGGCAAACACTGCACAACCATGAAGGAATCTTTTAGGTAAATACTAAAATTAGTAACACTCAAGATAACTGTTGTTAAGGAATCTATTCCTGAATTTTTACAGCTTTTCTCAAAGTAAGGAGAAGGACTGAAACAGATAAACTTACAATTTTGCCTCAATTCCATATGCCAAACTCCCAACTCAATCTCCTTCTCTAACTCCTACAGTTGTATGACAAACTTTTCCACAAAGCTGCATGGGATTCGCATTATGTTGCTGATCACAGGCCTGCTCTAAGAAACAAATTCTCAATGCAATAAGGTTCTCCTAATGCATCCTACAAAGTGCAAATGCATGTGAAACATAAAAGCAGTCATACAAGAAATGGTACAGTTAGGAAAGAATGAGGTATTTTCTGTGATACCATGAGTTACCTCAAAAACTCTTTAAGTACAGAGTGAACTCAGGATGAAAAAAATAGTTCCTTAGTAAGTCAGGGTTACTTATATTTTGCTCAACTAATCCCATGCAGAAAATTCCATTTCCTTTCTAACTGTATAAAATTAATGAATCTGATTATTCTTCTTTCAGGAAAGACCTTAGTTTTGTGGGGTTTTTTGGTCAAAAACATTTCAAAGACAGCACAGCTTATGTGTGAATGCGTACTCTGGAACGAGTAATTGTTTTAATGAAAGAAAGGGGGATGACTCCTTGTATAAACTGCAATGATACTGATTACAGGCAGCAATATATTCTTGCTTCAAATTATTCTTTTTCTGAGAGTGTTAGCATACTCAGCATTTTATAAATATAATATTTTCTGCAATGTTAATAATTCTACACAGGTCCTTACTAAATTTTTCCACAGGAAAGTTTACTGTTTCTCTTCAGTTGTAACACACTTGAGTAATGTATTAAAACCATGTCCAGTTCAAGTCTATTTACAGCCTACCACTAGTCACCACTCTAATTTTTAACAACTACTATAATGGATTATATGGTATAACATATCCCTAACTTCTACTATTTTCAGCTGTGGAGTTGGACATAGTCATCAATATTTTACTTTTTAATTTGACTGCATTACTTGAGTGAATTTCTTAGTCTGTACCCTTATTTTACCCTAAAAACCAAGAGTGAGTGGGATTTTAGGAAGAAATTAAAGTGTTTAATCCTCCAGAGAGCACTAACATGTTATTTATCATCTGAAATCATGTGAAACTCAAACATCAATAAATCTCTCACCATGTCCCACAGCCATAACAGTGGCAGCAAGCTAAATTAAAACCCACCCAAACTACCACAGTACATTGTATTTATCATCTTTTTCCCCATGTTGGCAATAAACTAAAATAGTACCCAAATCCAAAGACCTTTCAGCATAGACCTTGATATACCAGGCAGTCTTAGGTCTGATAAACCCATTTCTTCAAAATCTGACACAGAGCATACTATTACTACTAAAAGGAATGTTTATCTTTTAGGGGCAGAGCAAGAACTCCCTACTATATGAACAGGAGAGGTTAATGGGGAAAACTCAAGTTACGGTTTTATCAGTTTGGCATTGTTTTTACTGCATGCTTGTTAACCTCCTCAAATTTCCTATTTTACCTGAAATTCATCCTCAGGAGCTGGTGTTACAGGATTTACATCAGGAACTCTAGTGCAGCACACAGAAATTAAATCCTGCAGTCTGGAATTTAATTTTGTACTTCCAGTAGTTGTTATTCAACAGAAATATGTTTAAGAACATTACCCACTCTTCAGTCACAGAACTCCTCATCTCCCTGCATTATTCAACACTCACCACTAGAACCAATGGGAAAATTCCAAACAATAGGCAGCATAGCTAAAATCAGAGCACTTAATTAAACTGGATTATGTTGTAATTCAACATCAAAAAACTAGAAAAACCGCTAGCAGAAAAGGTGCTTTATCTTTTCATTTTCAAATCACTGTTACAGTCTCCAAGTTATGTAATAGCTTAATAAAATAATTAAATTTTAAAACCACATATTGCTTTTGACAAGGAAACACATTTTGACAAACCTATTCCCCTGAAAAATCTATACTTTCCTAGCAACTTGTAAGAGCTTGTTCATTTGGGGGGGAAAGAAAGTGTTTATCTTCAACTCTCTGCAAAACTCCTCTTTTCATACCTCTCATCCTGTTCTACAGACATATATTTAGAAAAATATATATGACTGGACAAAAGTCAAGGACATTTTTAGAACTGAGTGAAAGGAAAACAAATTTGAAACATCAGGTAAGTATATATATTTTATTATATAAATAATAAATACTGATTAAAATGAGAAGCCATTTTGGTAGCAGAACTACTACTGCTTCAGTTCCCAGTAACTCTGCATGAGATGCCTTCTCTACAATCCAAAGGAGGAAGACTCTCTATTCAGAATTTTACTTTAATCTGATGCACAAATGCCTCTGTTAAGACTGATGGAGAAAAAAGTATGTTGAGTTATCTTGAACATGTTCAGACATCAGTGAGGTAAGTTACAATTTAAAGACCTGAACAAATACATGGTTTTTATTTACAAAAATGACATCTGATTTGCAACGAAAGTTGTATTACTAACTTCAACCTGAATAAAGTCGTACAAACATAAGGAAGTTCTCCTGTCAAGGGACTTTCTCCTTCTTTACTTTTCACTGTTTTTAAAACAGTAGATATAAATAGCTTAATGTTTTAGTAGTTAAGAAGCCAAAATAATCATTGTCAATATGCATACAGCTGAAAAACTATTCAGATGCAGCTGAAATAGAACTTGCAAGACAATCAACTCCACCACCTGACCTCACCTCCAAACCTGTGCTGTTGTGATTACATGTGGCCATGCACTACATGCATAGCTTCATTGAACCATTATGTAATCCTACCATTATAGCTTTCGTTGTGGCTGGAATTGGTGAAAGGCTTCAATGTAGCGTCAAGTTCTCTATTATGCGGACGGTAAGCTTGCTTCATTTAATGAATAGGATAATTAACTCCAGAGTTTGCCTTCTATTCTGAGTGCCATGGGGACAGCAAGACAGGGTCCCACAGCCAAACTTCATTCCACATGAGGTATCCCCAGCCCTTGCCTTGGAGATAAAGTCAGACTAAGGCTGATCCAGTACTGGGAACCATGGGGCTGTAGGTAGCTGGAAACTGCTCCTGCCACAGGCTCTAGGGACTGAAATGATGTCATGGGCATGGACATAGACTTCTACATCACAACAGCATAGTAAGCTTTGATATTGTATTATGTTAATTGTAATAAAAACAAGCATTGACACCACCATCAGTTTTTTTGCTGTTGTTTTCTCCTTTAAGTGTTTCTCTGCTACCTTCAGACTATTTGCTTTTTTCTTGACTGTGAAGCCAGCTGGACATCTATTTCCTTTTCAGCTTTACTTCTTCCTGCTGCCTGTGTGCAGTCTCCTCCTGTTTCTGTTGTACATTCTGTCTCACCACCTCAGATTAAAACCTGCACTGAGAAAGCCACTAACTGCACACAAGGTGTTATTTTGGTCTCATGTGTTATTAAAAAACAGCACTCCATACAGGCAGTTACTAATCCTGACATCCTACTTTCCTCTTCCTTGAGAAGCAGGAAAGTGAAAAGTAGAAGAACTCCTGAGGGATTATCTATACTTATAACCCAAAATGGAATCAGAAGCATTCAAAATATTTTTTGCATTTGTGGAAGAGATCATATGTTAAAAACACCCTTCCCCATCATCAATTAGATACTTATTATGATAATCAGGACTTCTAGATCATAAATGGGACAAGGAATTCTATGCTGACATAGTCATGCTTTCAGGCCAGAGACTGTAATTGCATCTCAATGCTTCAGATAAAAAGAGATACCTGCTCACACAGGACCACTCTATTCCCATATAAAACACTTGTATGATTAACTGTATGTAGGCAGACTGTACTGTGTATTTACAAATATGAAGAAAACTAAAAGCCTAAAGAAAAATGTCATAATGCAATAGAAAGTGCAACAATGATAGCAGAGTAGCAAGATTCCAGACCACAACAAGCAAGGATTCACTCAAACACAACAACTTTAGAGAAAGACTTAAACAAAAGAACCAGCTCACCTTCAGAAGACCACAGCTACACAGCAAATCCCAGAAAAATTTACCCTCACTTCCACTGCCAACCCTTAAATTAAGTCTAAGGAGGAGTGGCTCCTGGCTCCACTTCTTCTGGTCACTCAGATACACTGCATGCACCTGAGCTCCCTGGGGTTGACCCTGCCTTCCCACCAGGTGCTCAATCACTGTTTTCCACACTGTGACTCAGCATTTCCACTAGAGATGTGAAACTATACAAGTTCCCAATAATAAATTTTTTTGCCAGGAGTTCTGACTCATCAAAACAACATCCAAACCTTAAACCTGGTGGCCACGTCTTTGTAAAAGTTAAGTAAACCTGTTCATTGTACTAGAAGAGCTGCTTAAGACAGCAAAAGATATTCCATCAGCTGATTCTGTTACTTTAACAGATGATGCACAAAAATCCTGTTACAAAACAACAAGGGAGTCTTTCAAAGGAATTCCTAAGACATCTAAATAGCAATAATCTAACAAGGAGTTTTTCTACTTCTAAAGTTTCAGTCTTAAGAAGGAAGAACACAATGGGGGATGGAACAGACATTTGTAAGACTATTAAAAACGTCCCTGAAGAAAAAATAGTGGTAGATTCAAAGTCTGTAAGGAACTCACTGTGGTTCTTCAGAGTGGAAAGTTATCTTGTTTATGACTCACTTCACTATGTCAGGTGACAACTACTCAAATTAATCAAGGTATGCACCTGTCTAAATGCTTGCAGCATCAGAGCTTTAAATTAAAAAAATATAATTAAACATCAACAAAATTAAATTTTGAATAATTTGATATTTCTTCCAGCATAGACAGAATTATGGCAGACATCTCGCAAAGGCAACAGTCTCAAACACTTAGGTTTTACCATTGAACAGAATGCAGGCTTCCCAAGATTTCTCTCTTTACAATTCATAAAGCTTATGAAAATATGTGCACAAGAATCTGACAGTAAATTCATAGGTATTTATTCTTCATCACATCTTTGGTTTAATGTCTAAGAAAATACAGATTAGATGCTACACATTGTGGGACACTGCCTATGCTATATAAAGAAGATCCAGCACAACTAATGCATCACATCAAGTCCTAAAGTTTTATTACCTATCATACCTAATTTTATGCTTAGGTAGTAAGTCCCTTGATGAGAGATCATTTTTTGTTCTTGCCTGCATGGTCTGTAGAAAGATGGAAAGCTGGTCCATCACAGAATAATCTTATTTAACAGGAAGTGGCAAATAATTAAAGGAACAGTATCTGATTTTTTCTGTTGGTCTCTCTCAAGTAGTTTTCTCCATATAATTTACATCCAGTGCTCTTTCGCTTCTGAATAGTAGAATATGTGTTATGTTCTATTTTCAACAAACTATTCAGAGATTAGTTATTTAATGTATCTAAGCATCCTTGAACAACAAAACACAATGGAAATCCTAAGTCTTATCATACTCTTTTATCATGACTTTTCTTGTTTTAAATTCTGTAAAGACTTGCATAATTCCAAAATATTACATTTATTCTTGACATTTTCTATTTACTATCTGAACATCGTGGAATGTAGCTAAATCCTTGAGTACAAATATCAGTATTTTCTCAAAAACTTCAGATAGAAAACAACTCCAAAAAGGAAACTATCTGGGGAAACCACTCACATGCAACTCTCAGACAAGGGCTACTGCCATCTGTGATACAAAACCTCATTCAGAGCAAAATAGCTGCATGACCTCTGGTCAGTCTGCTCGGAAAACTGCTGAAATGATAGAAAGTAAATAATCAAAAAGCAATGTGAGGTAAAAATAAAAATAAATAAAAACACAGAACGAAGTTTAAATGTAGGTATACAGAGACAGCAGCATGAGGACTCAGGAGGAAAAATACTGCTGTTAAAAGGTCTAAAAGCCTCAAACAATGGGGAATCAGATGATAGTATCTCAGCAGCATTAAGGATTAGCTCAACCTAAGAAGCAAAGCTGGTTGACCTGTCCTCACCTGATTTACAACTACCTGGACAGCAGGGACTCATCAGATGTCTCATCAGAGCGGTGATCATATAATGCTCAGTCCAGTAATATTAACCCTTGGACCACTGGCTCAGTAGTCCTCACGACCAATCAATAATTGCTTAACAGTTAATTCTACTGTTCTCTTCAGTTGTACAAACTGCTTCTTGCTCACAGTAAAATGAATTTAAGGAATAAATGTTACCAGTATCTTCAAGCTTATCTGACTTCTTAATTTTGGTCTGACCAGTTGAGAATTTATACCACGTGTTTTCTGCAGCTATTACTTGCTTCTAACCAAAACTTTTAAGCAAGCCATGAACAGTGTTGTTCACACTTAACTGGCTAACTGCACTGCGATTAATTTCACACTATCTCCTGTTCACAAGAATTTTGACGAGAATATCACATTTTGCTCTCAGCTCATATATTGCCTGAGAAGCACTCGCTGAAGCCCAAACTACACACAATTGTAGTAACAGAGAATGTTCTGAAGTTAATTTGCTGAATAAAAGGGGAATAAGACAGTCTCATACAAACTTGCACAAGTTCTTTAAAGAATACATAAAATATGGATTCATGAACAACATGTTTTTTCTCTTCAGACAGAAAGGCACAATGGCTATGTCCCTGCACTCAGCATTAAAAGCATATTTGGCCTGACAGAACTGCTCTCACAACTAAGCAATAATCACTGTGAGCAAGGGATGTAAAACTAGCCACAAATAAATATCTTGTACTTACCAGCTATCAAAATTTGACAAAGCTTGCACTTCCAAGAAATTATTTTGTGCTGAAATAGCTGGGTTAATAAGGTAAAGAAAAGAACATCTGGGCTTAAAATTCACATTGGCCATTTCTCAGCATCCTTATGAATGCTTACATGCAAATAAATAAGTAAATAAATAAATATTAAAGCACAGAAAAAATGCTTTCTCTGCATTTGCTTAGGAGGCTGAAAATTCAGGAAAGTGTCCAGTATATTTAAAAAAAAAAAAGAAATATATATATATATGATGGGAAATGTGAACTAACCTTACTCACAGGTAAAATCTATCTAATTATGTCTATGAAAAAAAAAAAAAAGTTCTCCAAAGAACAGAGATCATTCATAATTAATGTATTTTAAATGATAACATCACATTTGGCAGCATTAATTATGAACACTAATATATAATTATAGAAATCAGTGGCACTGATAAACCTGTAAGAAGGAACAGACATTTCAGAAATAATATCTTCTAAAAATCTACTTACAAGACTAAGTTTCCAATTAACAAACATACTGTATAGGTCTTGGTTTGGAAAGATGGAAAAATAAGATTAAGATAACATTTTTTGGGGGGGTTGACGTGATTGTAGCAACTTTAAGTCTCTAAGTTATAAAAAGAATCCCCCAGTCCAGTTATGTCCACATAATCAGTTAGTGCTTTACTATCACAAAGTTGTCTTCAAACCTTTTGCTTGATGAATTCATTCTTCAGTAGATGGCAGTACTATTCTGGAGAGCAATTTCCAGAAGGTACTTAAGGGCTTTCCTGAGTAGAGATGAAACAATAAAGACATTTGGACTATATAGTTGCTCTTCAATGTAGCTAGAACTGAAAATACCCTTCTCTGAATCATTTTAAGATACTCTGAAACATATCTTGATCACCTCCTATTTATTCTGTGGATAAAAACTCAGTTACTCTCAGGTAACTGAGAGAGAAAGCAGATGAACATTATATATTATGTGGTTTCTGAAAATTGGTGCTTGTTAACCATTCAGTATCCCTATATATGAGAGCTGTCAAGGTGTAAGCGGGGAAAAGCAGGTGCCTCAGATGACTGAACTCTGGAAACGCAGACAGCTGCCTTTTTCTGCCATCATTGGATGGGGGAGTGTGGGCAGCATCACTCCTCATGGAAGCAAGAAATTTCCCATACCCACCTCACCTCCAGGAAGGAAATGGCAGTAGAAAAGCCATTCCTGTGGAAAGAGTATCCAAAAGACTGGCCCCATCACTAGCCTTGGGGATGATATTCAAGTCACTCCTACAAAGACTTAATCACAATATTTACTCCAACTACTTCCCCCTCTTTCGTTGCACAGAAGAGAAACATACAAACACAAATAATATGGCACAATGGTAATATGTAATTTGCCTTCAGTAATTTATACTTTTTTTCTAACATTTTACAATAATTTAAAACCTGTATTACTTATAATAAGATCCATCTTCTTCATATAGTGTTAAACAGCAGACTCCCATATGAACCTTTGCAAAACAATTACTGGTGACTCAAAAATACTACATCAAGTAGAAAATTACATTACAATGGTAAAGAAGTCAGCACTAGTTGCTGTCTAGTCTTTCACAGCCTACAGCTTCAGTAAATCATGTAGCAAGCAAAAATCTCCTTGTTTACAGGAAATTACTTGTCCTCTTCTTGGAATTATTATTATTATTTTTTTAATTAGAAGTGAAAATAGCATAAGCAATTCACGCGGATTCATACATTTACACAAATCATTTTCTATTGATCAAATGGATCAATAAAGATTATGAAAGCACAAAAATTATTTACTACCAAGTCATCATTCATAGCATACATATCTGCCATGGACTAGAATCACATTGATATTTGACACTGATAAGTTAAACATAATGCTTGCATAACAATAAATGCTGTGAAAATTTATTTACAGTTGGTGTGAAACAAAGTGGAAAATGTATAATGACTTCTTTTTTCTGTCCAAAGCTTTACATTCACTTATCAAGTTAGCAAACTGTGTGCCTAAAAGCTACCTGACTTTGCAAGTTCCCCAACTATGAGGTCTAAAAAATTTCCAGAGTACACACTGCAAAACAAGATAAAGATCACAATTGCAAAAGGATCACACTCACAGAAAAAGTACTACTATTCCAGACCAAAATAGTGTAATGGGCATCAGCCAGTTAGTCTCACGCAGAAGACTGAATGCACCATATTCTTACAATTGTCTTATTTATTTAAGAAAAGCTACCCTGCGCTGCTGATCATGTTTATATAATCACTTTCAATTTTCTTCCTTATTCTCCCAAAGAGAGTAAATTTTTGTTGTTGTTTCAGCCTTGCCACTAATACCTTCCCTCTGCCCCCCCACCCGCCATCCGCATACACATACCTCCCATCTTTCCCAAAATCACTATAATAAGGCAACAGAACAGATTGTTTTCAGCTTATAAGAGCCACATTACCCCCCTCCCCCCCCTCCCCTTTTCTTTTTTCTGGACTGTAAGTATCTGCTATCTGGTTCATTCACTCTTAGCTCTGATATCATCTAAGCTTAATCCATCAGGAAAATATCTGACAATTAAGTGTACTGAAGTGTTTTTTTCTGAAATAGAATCATAGAATCACTAAGGAAGAAGAAAAGGCCTCTAAGATTATCCAGTCCAACTGTCCAAATATCACCAATATTTCTCACTATGTCCCTCAATACAACATATAAACATTTCTTGAACACCTTCATGGTTGGTGATTCCAGCACCTCCTTGGGCAGCCCATTCCAGTGCCTGACCATTCTCTTGGAGAAATACTACCTGATGTCCAACCTGAATCTCTCCTGGCACAAATAATACACAATCAGACCAATTTTGAACATCCATCTGTGTAATTAAAAAAGAAAAGAAGGGAAGGAGGGAGAAAGGAAAGGAGGAAGAAAGGGAGGGAAGGAGGGAGAAAGGGAGGGAGGGAGGTAAGGAGACAGGAAGGAAACCAGGAAGGAAGGAAGGAAGACAGGAAGGAAGAAAAAAGTATTTCAGATTAAAAAAAAAAGCCAGTAAGTCTAAATGATAAAAGAAGAAAATTCGACTCTAGTTAAAAGCAGAATTAGAAAAAAACAGTCACAAACTTCTACTTCCTTTTAGGTAGTTTTAGTGTGTTTACTCATTTTTTTCAAAGCACTCTGCTCTGAAAAGTATTGAACATAATTTAAACCCATCCCTGCAATTATTGCTTATACACAGAAATAAATATGAACTTCTTTCCTTGAATTTTTAATGGGCTTTTTACCATGTTTAGTTTTGTTTCACTGTTTTTTCTTGTTTTCCTTTAATGCAAAATGAACAGTCAGTTGCTGAAAACATAATGAATATTGTTTCCAAGCTAGAAGTTTTACTACATGAAAAAAACATGATAAAGTTTTCAGTAAGATTTGTCTGCACCAGAAAGGCAACAAAACTGCACAGGAAAGAAGCCAAATGTAAACAAACTCTTCATGGTAATTTGACATGATTATGTTATCATTTTCAATGCACAAAGAAATAACATCCACTTCTTCATTTAAATGCATTCAATTTTGATAGTCATAATGATATTTAATACATTTTTCCACTGTTTACTATTTATAGGACTCATGGGTAACCACAAAAAAGAAAGCCAGCCTTGCTTTGAAGAAAATATTAACTTTCCAATGATTACTTTTTGAGCTTTCTTTAAAAACACTTCCCATGTCTGCTCTACTGTTGCATATCAGCATGCATGTAATGGAAAGACTGGAGTGACTGATAATAGAACACTGATAATAGTTAATAGAACTTTCTCACTAATTTTAATAGCTGTGGGTTTAACTTCATGCAAATTGCTGAAAACTCCAGTCTGCTTTCTAAAAGAAAAGCATTTGTTTCTGTGAAGTATATTGTAAATGAAATACTTGATGTAAATCAAATGATAATCTAATACCTAATTCACCTTTTCTGCAAAGATAAATCATGTCATACTGGGTTTGCTTAGGTATTGTACATTGATTTCTTTAGTTCAATTTTAAGGACTGGATCCATTCTACTAAAATCAACACAAGTTTTGACTGAAATTGCTCTTTCAGTTACATTGGTTAAAGCTTAGATACTCAACATATATGTTCCAAAAGCCTCTTAAAATATAACGACCTGAGTTCTTGTCTTAAGAATAATAAAATAACAATGAAAATGAGAAATACTTGGTTAGTAGCATTAATTGACCATTAAATGTAATTACCATTATTTTCCAAGAGTAGGAATCCTTGTATGCAAATACGTGTTTACTCAGCTTAAAAAGTGTTCTACAGAATTTAGTATAGACAATTTAGTGTAGCCTCATGGGCATTTCATTTCTTTGTACATTAACTTTGGACATTCCTCTTCTACTGGTATTTACACTTTAAAAAATAATTTCAGTTGATACATCGTGTGTTTTGGACACATTCTAGTGAAACACTAGTAAAGTTCATCTTTTCTTATTTACTGCTTCAGCCTTCCCTCCTTTTCTAAAGATTTTTTATTCAAGTTTTGCACATCCCCAAAGTGCTTAGTTTTACTGCTCCAGCAGCTTCACAGACAAACCAGGCAAATCAGAGAGTTTTGCTGTTTATTTGATGATTTTTGGTGGTGGTTGTTTGTTTGTTTGTTTTTCCCCATCTATGTGGAGTCCATTAGAAGCCAAAGCTAAATCCTGAACACTTGACTTGAGAGGAATTTGGCTGTTACATTCTCCCAGTACGAATATTACTTGTGGAGAAAAATGTTTTCCCTTTATTTGACTGCATTGTTTGATAGCTTTACTCATCTTCCATTCTGAAATTTTCCATTGCTATGTCATAGTATTTGATTGCCTTAAAGTACTCTGAAGTATTTTAGCAGCAGGTAGATAACAGGAAGGAAAAAAAGTCATTACAGCATAGTGCTTTATTTTGATCAAGAGATGTCCTTTTCCCCTTTATCTCTATCAAAAGATACTGTTCTTCAGAAAAGGCTGCAATATTACTGTGGAAAATTCAAGTTCAAGGGCCTGAGCACCTGCCTTTGCCTCTTCAAGGCCAGAAACAGAGTATGTATATACTGCACACAAGATAGAGATATTCATACAGACCCTGGGAAGATGCCCAGGGTGACCAGTATGGTACAGTGCCCTCCCTGTGCCACTATCCTGAACCAGCACACAGGTACCCACTATTTCTGATGCCAGACCCCTTGATCAAGATCTCACCCTCCATTTAGCTCACACTGGTTAGAGTATAGATTTAGTGGAGTATTACAATGTTATAAAGTCAGTCTATCTTGTAGAGTAAGCTCAAAGAAGAGCTAAATCAGCTTACCTCATAAAGTTCTCATGATATGCTGAGACAAGTGGGCCTCCTCAAGGAGAGATTCAAACTAATGTCCTTGATTTTATTTGGGCAGAAAAAGGACTTGCATCTCTCTTCCACTTCCCAGGCAGACATGTTTACTCTCAGTTTATTAGCTATTCTGTAACAACTTGCTATCTATGTTTCTATTCACAGAAATATTCTCATCAAAACATGGTGACTCATATAAAGCAGCCTCACAGTATCCACATGGATAGGTAAAGCACGGTACAACATAAACACAGATAAAACTCCCCAAAAAGCCACGAGGAGTGGGAAAATTCATAATTCTGACTGCTCAGCACACAAAACCAGCCCTTTTCAGAGACTATTGGAAAATGGTCAGCTTGTCTGTTGCTAATCTTTTACACAACAGTTATGGAGTGAAGCCAGGGAAAGCAGCATAGAGTTTGCTGCATTGCAGTTATATTGTTTTAAATCAAACATAAATACTTATTGATATATTTTTAATATTAAGATAACAAATGGAATATATTTTCATGAATTTCAATATTGCCATTAAGCCATATATAAGCAAAATATAGTTTAGAAAAAACAAACAAGCAAAAACATTTGATAATAAAAGTGATTACATTTAAAAGTATGAATTTGAATCAAGCATTTTGCTAATGTTCTTATTGCATATTTTAACTGTGTGAGTATATAGATATTGTATGTATCACATTTTTGATTAGTGAGCTGTCATTAACAACTGAGGCTGGACTTCTAACTCTCTGCTGATGCAACAAAATACTTGACCGTGATGTTTTAATTAACAGTAGGGAAGCCACTGCACTTGGAGGTGGGCAGATTCAGAGACAAAGCAGACTAGCTCCAGAAATACATAGTAGCAGGCAACTGCCTGTGGGGATTCTGAAAGCACCACTGGGAGTATGGACATTAATGAGCTTGCTATCAGAGCAGAAAAAGCAAGGCATAGCAAAACCAAAGAGAATATCAATCTGGCCATTTTATTCCCTCCTTCTCCTATCTACTCATTTTCGGGGAGGAGAAGGGGGGACACAGATGATAATATCTCACTGTCAGAATCTAAAGACAGACTAAAATGCAGTTTTTCTTTCCAGTCTCTGGAATATACTTGAGACAACTCA
Source organism: Excalfactoria chinensis (assembly GCF_039878825.1). NCBI lineage: Eukaryota > Metazoa > Chordata > Aves > Galliformes > Phasianidae > Excalfactoria > Excalfactoria chinensis. Next base: position 46,783,631 of record NC_092828.1, read on the forward strand.
CTGACCATCAGAGTTTATTAACATATCTTAATAACATACATTATATATATTAACATATATAAATAACACATATTTTGGATATTAAGTGAAAAACACATATTAGAAACCAGGAGAGCAATTATTTAAAAACCGCTTTGGTTATCATTTTCCCAGTTTATAATTTCAAATCTGAAACATTTTTTAAAATGGTGCAAATTTGTTATCTAGTTTGTTAGAATTGTATCTTAGTAAGATATATTCTGACTTCTCAATTACATTCATTGTTTTTATATTTTGTCCCAGCAATTGTAGCATGGAGACTGATGGCCGTGGATGAGGGAAAGGACTGAGGTGGGAGTTAAGGTTTGGCTTGGTTACATTTTATTCAAACTTGTTTATCTCATAAGACAACGATGTGAAAACATATCACAGTTCCCCTGAGGTAAAAAGTTCCAAAAATGGGAAATCAGAGTCTTTTAGAGGTTGATGGAAACCAGCCATTCTGCATATTTACACAAATACTGGGCTCAGGCCTTTAGCAGTTGCAATAAAACACTTGGTGTTCTTGATAGCAGCAGAGGTTAAATGTCTGACTTTATTGACCTTATTACATCACTGTATAACTTAAAAGAAAATTATATTCTGAAGATGTGATTCTACAGAAGAGGACTATATCAACATCCTCTTTATTATTATTATTATTACGTATTTAAATGTGGAGTAATTCAGTAGGTATTCATTCTGTAAATCTTTTTAGCTGAAATAAAAGTCAAAACATACTGAGACAGTTCCATTAAAATACTTCAACATAAACAGGTTTCATGCAGAGCATATAAAGAATTTGTCTCCTGAACTCTGTTTTAAAAGGTCTGCAAAATGCTTTTCATTCCTGATGAAGCCCAATAGCAGGTCCTTCCCAACACTTAAGCGAGACTTCTGCTCAACTGCATTTGCTACAGCAAATCCCAGTGACCATTCTGTCTCTTCATGAAGTGTTCACATTTTAGTGGCATTCTTGATTACTTAATTGTCCATTTTCACCGCTATACAAGACTCTGACAAATATTTCCAAATTTGCAAACTGAACTTTTCTGTCTGTAAGACACCTCACCAAATTTTTAGAAGCGTTAATTATCAGAGGAGAGGTTAATATTGGTTAGCACATCCATATTTCCCTTTTATGCTCTTTGAAAAACATTTTTCAGTCATTGTTTCAACTTATATGTAGCTTTTACATTCCACTTGTTTTTTCTTCTTAACATTTCATGATATAATAAATCCCAGGAAGTCTTTTTTTAAGTTATTATTTTACTACTTTTATTAATAGTGCTATGTCTTAGATTTAGGAAAATAATCAGTGAAATTACTGACACAGGAAAAGTATTAGTTATTACCAAACATGAATTCCATAGAAAAGCTTAAAATAAAATTCTGGATTGACGTTTAAGTATTTCGCTTTGTCTATTCAAACCAAAAGGCAAGTAAAATCACGATATAGAAAAGAACAAGGAGAATTATCGGTGCTTAGGTTACCCTGATTTTGCTAGTACTGTGATTTATCCTATTGACTTACTAGGTTTAATGTTAACATTTAATGTGATCCATTTATATGATGAACAACTAAAGATTGAAGTTTGTGTGTGACGTATCAAAGTTGCCAAAACTGTCATGGATAAGCAGCATAGCAGCACATTTCTAATGCAGGGTAGTATCTCAAATTTCTGAGGTCTTGAGAATTATGTGCTAAAATGGTTTTAGTCTTGCAGGGCCAATTTTCTTAGTCTAAAATCTCTTTGAACTAGCATCAAACATAACAGGACTCCAGCTTAGAGTTTTAGTCCCACTGTATATTAACACTGCTAAATTTAAGTTTCAAGCACCATAATACGTTTTCCATTGAAGAACCAGAGGCACTAGGCATTTATCACTTACTTTGCAGTACCTTACCTTTCCACTGGGTGCTTTGGAATACGAGCGAGGGTAATGAACTGCAGCAAGAGCAGCTGCGACTCAATTGACAACTTGCCTAATAAATGTTTATTGATTTAAATTACAGATTATACACATGCATGAGATACTGAAATAATTTAAATCAGAGCTGGTTGTGCATCTGTCTTCACTTGGCTGTATGTCTAAAATGATTATGGCAATATTTGAAGTAAGGCAAAATGGTTAGCAGGTTGAGGGAGCAGCTGGTAGGTTGCTTTCTTTCTTTCTTTCTGAAGGTGCTAATCAGCTACAGTGCCCCTGGAAGGAGGTTTCTGAATATACCTCCTAAAACTGAAGACAGCTTCTGAAGCACTGACTTTCTGTTTGATTTCAAGGACCTTTACAGTGTGGAGAAAGTACTCCAGACCACAGCTGGTACAAGGAGAGATAATGGCACTTATGCTGTGACTCTGCATTAAGTTTCACTTTATGCCTCACTGCTTTGTGACATATTTCCACGGCTGTATTGTTAAATTGGTAATTAATTTTTCTCTTCATGCATAAACTGTTGATTCTAATCAACTATTAGGCTTACAGCGCATACAGTTATCATAACAATATTCTTTTATGTTTTGTGCACAATTATAATTTCTCTTATTATTTTTCCTGACCTTTAGTCTTTATCTGAGCCCCTGATTTACAGGTTTGCCACTCACACAGGACATAATTTAGTTCATGTCAACAGCACATCTGAAAGCTCTGCATTTTAAATCACTACCTTTCAGCTATGATTCCTCGATATTGTTGCAACTAAGTGCACTTCTGTGTGACTGCTTTAAGTAATTGAAATAATACAGAAATAACTCAGATAATGACTACAGTCCCAGATCATCTGTTTCAGAGACTCTCTTCCTAAGCTAAGTAGTACTTATTCCACAATGAGTATTGTGCCTAGGTGGGAGTATTATATTAATTTTATAAAGTATCCAAAATGATTTAAGTTTTCTTGATGGACTGCATTCTGCAGAATAGCACAGTGGATTATGTTTATGGTTATGCTAACAGGTAGAAACAAATCTGTAGTTCTAGCATCGTGATACTTTTCATGTATCACAAATGGCCCCAGAGTTCATTCAAACAATCTTCAGGTTCTGGTCTGTGGTGAAGGTTGATGTTTCAGGAGGTAGGTTTCTTACTTTTTGAAGTACTTGAAAAGCCTTGAGTAGATCTTGGACAGCTGAAGTCATTAGTAACTTTTTTTCCCTGAGATGATCAGTTTTTCTCCTACAAGTGAATTTGTCTTATAATTTTCTAACCTCAATATACTTACTCAAAAAAAGAAAGGATATCTGGAGAGGTTCAGAGAGTTGATATCCACATTTAGATATTGAATCCCACAGGAAAGGGAGATGTAAAATATGATCTGGTGTAAGAACAACTGTCATCTGTGTTTCCTCTTAACTGGTTTCACAGTTAATGTAAACAGGTTGATCAGAGCAGCCTTGCTACTCTGAGTTCTACAACTGCATAGATAAAGACTGGGGATGTTGCTCCCAGCCATCATACAGTGACAAGAGTACAGCCCAGTGCATCTGCCCAGGGATGAATATGTGGCTGATCTAAAGCTCTGTGCTGGTGGAGCTGCTCAAAAGGGCTTGATTATGGTTCTAACTTTTCTCAGTGCAGAGATCCAAAAGACATCAGAAGAAAGAGGCTGACATGAGACATTTCAAGGCCAGGCTGGATGGGGCTGTGAACAAGCTGGTCTAGAGGAAAGTGTCCCTGCCTATAGCAGGGAGTTGGAAATAGATGATCTTAAAGGTCCCTTCCAACACAAACCATTCTATGATTCTATGATATACTTTGTGTGTTCTGAAACTGAGCTGGACAAAAGAGCTGGTTCAACTGAAAGGCAACCATACCAGCTCCCCTCCATATTCTTACGTTTGGAATGTACCAACTGTTACACTCTGAAGTGTTTTTCAGCTAGATCAGTGCTGCTGTCTGATTTACCAGACATTGGCAGAGGCTCATGGTACAGATGCTGGTGTAAGCAGTCAAATGGTGTGAAAGTGAGGAAAGGATAATGGATAGTTGAATGGCTAAATGATTTTTATTTTTTTTTTAAATTATTATGAAACTGTAGGATACCAAGTTGTATTGGTACAACAATTAATGCAGTTAGTGTTAAGAATCATCCACCTTCAGTGCTACATACTGTCATGTGTTTAGGGTCCTTTGCCCTGTGGCGGGGCCCTCCCTGCCATGGGAAGCTAACAGATGAGTGAAAAGAAAGGATAATGGCTCAATTGAGATAAAGAGAAACTAATTTAATAGAAATTGTAAAAGAATGTGAAATAATATGATATAAAAGGAATCAAGGGTAATAAATCAAACAAATGGAAGAGAGCTGCCTTTCTAATCTTGCTGAAAATGGCATTAAGGCTGGAAGTAATGCCATGGTTATGCCCCCTCCTTTCCTTCCAGAAACCGTGTGGGAATGACCAGAGCTCCTGGCAATTGCAGATCCCATCCAGCAGCAGCACCAGGAACTGCAGCTTCCCAGCAGCCATCCCAATTCTGACAATTTATTGAATGATGCCATAATATGGAATACCTATGGAAAACCATAACACATATCCATGCCTTTTAACAAAATAAAGGTACTGGAATGTAATGTTCACCAATGTTTTTGAGTCTTTCATTGTCTTCTTAAAAGCTTTGTTTTCTGTTACTTGCCTCCATGCCTACATAGCAGGCATTTTACCAGATAAATTTCTAAAAATGAAGTTCATAAAGAAATACTAAAAATAAATACTGAAATATTGAGAAAGTACAGAAGGACAATTTTAGCTCAAGTATACAGAATAATTAAAGAAAGAGGGTATTGTTTACATAAAGCATCAAGAAAAAAGTAATGCTTACAATAATATTTTGGATTAGAGTCTTCTAACATCATTAAAGCACAACATAGCATTCTATATTTGAAGCCATGTTATAAGTTGTTACATGTTTTTGTACTAGGGACTGCTGCATAAAACAAATACCGGTATACTGGAATTAAGAGTGGAATGGCAATTTCTGCAAGCACACCTTAAATAGCAAGTCATACCATAACAGTAGAAAACAAAATGTTTTCTTGTTGGATGTAGGCAGTGAAAAAACAGCACCACCACAGAAATACTGAATTTTAAGGACTGCAGAACTAGAGTGTTACCTATGATACTGCATGCATTAATAAAACTTGAGCTGTGGGCAGTTAGCCTTCATTTCTGTGATTTTTACTGTATAATTTTTTTACTGTGATTTTACTATGTAATTATTATGGATGCTTCTTGCTCATCGTGAATCTTATGTTATCCTTTCTCTGTGTAAAAAGTTGAGGTTGAGAACACACTCTTATACAGGAAAACTGGATTCCACATTGCAAACTAAATCACCCTTAAATAGCCCAGTGATTCTAGAAATGAAATTTCTGGTGTCTGCAACCTGTTTGCTTGCCTTAAGGCTGCTGAGTACAAAGGACTAAACATTTCTATTGAACCTAGTCCCTCACTATCTTAATTGATATTTCTTAACATTTTTCTGTGGTTGTCCCACTAGTTGACTCCTGTTATTACATTGTTCTTTCACAAATGAGAATGTCTGAATTGTTTGTTCTGTTTGATATAATAGTAGGAAATTATCATAGAATCATAGAATCACAAGATTGGAAAGGACCTATAAGATCATCTAGTCCAAACATCCACCCTTTACCATACCTACAGAAAACCCCTAAACCCTAACTCCTAGCTCCCTATCCAGACGCTAAATGATGTTCAGAACACAGCTTGTTCTCACTGTGCTTTGTTCAGAACTTGAAGTTTTTCTTACGCTGTTCTGCATTTGAACACCAAAAGCAAAACAAAGTCAGTTAGAAAGTCTAAGCTGTAGAAAGTAATGTAGGTAGTTGTTTGGTGTTGCTACATCACTACTTCTTGATCAATTACACAGAATCACTTTTTCATTTCATCATTCAAGGTTTCTTTTCTGTCTTCCATTTCTCATTTAACCCTGTTCTAGTTCTTAGTATCCTTCATATTTCAATAATTAGCACAGGCTACAACATTTTATTTCATTTTATCTATCTCAATTTTACTCTAGCAGTGAATCCTACACTGCTTTGACAAATAAATCTTTATCCATTATTACATTTTCATAATTCACTTACCCAGCCTTTTTGTAGGATTGTGTACATAGATTCATATTACTTCTATCTTGGGCATCTACTTGATTCAGGCACTTTGGACCTCTTTTGAAATCAGATATAAAGTCTGTTCTGAAAGCAGTGCCTCCCTTTTCATTTTGTTGGCCCACAACATCAGAAATGGATGTTGGTGGTATAGTAATAGAGGCTGAGCCTTCTCAACAGCATTGTGTTTTTGTTGCCACACGGCAGATGTTAGTAGAGAGGCAGCATGACAAGATGGCATCAGATATGGAAGTATGGATAAAGAAAAGGAATGTCATTGAATTCCACAGCACAAAGAAACTGCGCCCATTGACATTCATAAATGCTCACATAATGTTTACGGATACCAACAGTGAATATGAGCACAGCAATGCAGTGGGTGGTGCATTTAAGCAGTGGTGGCAGCAGTGTGAAAGGTAAGCCATGTTCCTGATGGCCATGTAGATTTTTTTACAGGCTCAGCATGCAGACTCTTGTCCATTGCTGGCAAAAATAACAATAAAAATGCATAGAGAATGGTAGTGACTATGTTGAAAAATAGCATTTTGTAGCTTAGAATCTGATCTATCAGATAGCATTGTTGTGCTTTTTGTATTTTTTCTAGTTTACATGGAAATAAGTAGGAGGCACTACCTTCCGTGCAACCTAATTATTTTTCAAAAAATCTGCATTCTCACAGTGAGGTTAGACGTTTTCTATTTGAATACCTCATCCTAATTTGTTCCTGTTTTTACTGTCAGCTTTCTCTTTAGTTCAGTACTTCAGCATCCTCTTACCTATCCATTAACTGCCAGCATAGAATCGTAGAATTACAGAATCACCATGGTTGGAAAAGACCCCTAAGTTCATCTAGTCCAACCCCCTACTAAATACTCCCAGTAATTCTCTACTAAACCATATTTCTCAGTACAACAATTAAACATTTCTTGAACATTTCTAGGGTTGGTGACTCTACCACCTCTCTGGGCAGCCCATTCCAGTGGCTGAACACTCTCTCAGAGAAGTATTTCTTAATGTCCAACCTGAATCTCCCCTGGAATTCAATGGCTATAAATAATTAGTTATTTAATTAAAATTTGGTGCAATATCTTTGTGATCAAGTGCTCTTACTTTCCATAGGAAAGCACCAAACTCAGTAAGAACAGAAGTTTAACATATCCATGTAAATTGATACTGCAGTTACCCAAAATAGAAATCTTTTCCTGTTACAGTCAGCAAAACCAAGTTTTCTTTACCAGCGAAAAAAAATAAATAAATAAAAAAATCCAATAATGATTTTATACAGAAAGTGTTTTAGCTATAAATCACCAGAACTTGACTCCCATTTATCATCACACTGATTTTTATGGTCCAGAAAGAATGATGATGAGAGTGACACTCTAGCCTGGTAAGAGCATATTCATTTGAGATATGTGGGTTCCAGGCTTTCCTTTACTGAATACCGAAGTGTTTAGCACAAAACGGGACAGCTTCAACAGAACAGACTGAGAAAGACTCTAAAGCTTTAAATACCTTCCCCTTCGTTATCCTCTTCCTAAACTTTATGCTTAACCATGGATCAAAGGGAAAAAAATATATCTTTGTAGTATTTTTAGTATAGCCCTATTAGCCAGCACTACTAGTACTGAGCCAGGAATTGTCTGTGTTAAGTGCTGAATAATAAAATTCTAAACCTAAAATTTTATATGCTAGAGTATCATTTTTTAAAAAAAAATTGATTTTACAAAATGAAACAAACCTGTATTCTAGAAAACATCACAATACTTGAAGTTGCTATATACTTTTAAAGAAGCTGAGTAAATACCCAGTAAATGTATATAAAGGTCTGGCTACTTCTTTAAGTACTCAATTGTGTGTGTTCATCATTGCAATTACTCCTGAACATTTCAAACTCCAATAAATTTGACTTTCCTTTCATTCAGCCTTATCTTAATGGCTTTGTTTTCAGCTTACTTCTTCTTCCAATCTTGATTTTATTTCTTTCTGGCTACTAATGTCTCTGATCATAATGATGTACAGGATGATACCACAACCCTTCAAAAACCACCACTTCGTTAACTTTTTGATCATGAAATGATTGCCAGGAAATTTTCTTAAGATATTTGTTCTTTTTCTGCTATTAAAAATATTTGAATCAAACGTAAGTTATGAAACATCTATTTTCATAACTGGCTCCCTTCCAGTCTGTATTTTAAAATGTTCTTAAAAATGTCCTAGCAGATCAATATCACTTAAGTCCTACCTCGACATTGAATTTTTTTTTCCAAACAAGGAGAATTTTCAATGAGCATCTTCTGAATAACTAAAAAATATATGGGGAGATAAAAAAAAAAAAAAAAAGAAAAAGAAATGTAGTGAAGTTTTCCTGCTCAGTGCATAGCCTGAAGAAGATATCTTGCATTGGTGGCTAGACTAATTCAGTAATATGAGTACTTTTTAGCCTGGAAAATATACTTGATTGTGAGGATGATATCTACATAATTTAGACAGGTCAATTCTCTTCTAAAATATAAAACACTTCACGCTGGAGGGTTGTCCCCTAAAGTAAGTGAGAAAAATCTTTCTCCTTCTGGACATTGCGTTTACACATTTGGCCAGATGACTTTCACACATGAGTTCCCTTTTGCTGAAGCTCCTTCCACTAACAAAAGGAGTCTCTAGGACTACGTGTACATTTGTGCATACATGTAAGATGTGTCATCCACACAAGCAGAGAACACAGTCTTGGCTTTATATGCATACAATATTCCTTTAATTCTATGCCATTTAATTTTTGAAATGTAAACTAGAAGCACTTATTTGAATAGGCCAACTCAACATTTTATAAGACATGTCAAGCTATGAAAATAATTTAATTCATTAAAAATGAAGTGAAAATGTAATTTTAAATGTCAAGTGAAGCTCCCGTTATGAATCAATCATTCTAAATAACCTGTATTAGCTATGAAAGAAGTTAAAATGATACAAGCTGCAGATGTGCCTGAGTTCTGCTTAATAATATGCAGCATTTTGTTACTATTTGGTTGTTTTCACACTTCTGTACTGATGAGTCTTTGACCATTTAACTTGGGACAATAAATTCAATCTTATGGCTGCTGCACACTATGTAAGAGCTGTTAGTAATTACCTAGTCTGCAGAGCTGCCACAGGAAAGGATCTCACTGCAGCTCTTGGGAGGCATCTGATAGGAATTTTACCTAAACGCATGTCTCACTGTCAGGCCCAGACTAACACAGCAAATGAGATGTTTGAGGCAGTGTATCTCTTTTTCTCTCTAAGGCCAAGAAACAAAACAAACAAGAAACAGACTACAGGCGTGTTAACATCAGAACATCAACAAGCATCTGCTGGCTACCAGCAGACACAAAGAGATTCAATAATTGATTTAGCAATTAAAGCAATGCTGAAGGCATCATAAAGGGGTGTTTAAGAGTCAGACTCACAGAAAACACGTGCAGTGTGTCCATACTAATCTTGTCACCAAAATTGAGTGGGTAGTAGATACTTGCACTTCACAAATATCTTTTCACTGGTATATAATTTCCTCTGTCCATGCAAAGTCTGTTGCAGTAGTAAGACATTATTTTGCAATGCCGGTGTATATCCAGTTAAAGAATGTTGGTTATTTATGCATTCACATATAAATAAAAAACTTTTCTTCTTCTTCATATATATATATGAATGAATATATATATATAATGAATATATATATATATATAATGAATTTGCACCGTAACACCCATCTTATGCACGGTAATATTCTTCTGCAACACAACAGTACAATAAAATCCCTTTTTTTTTGTTATGTACTCTTCTTCCTAAGCATAGTTTTTGACTGGTGTGTGGAAAGAACAGAATAAAAATAATCCACGAGGGAATAAGACCTGTTAAAATGCTAGGTATGGAATGGCTGTCACACTTTTGCTACTACAGGCATAATTATTGCTGATGAATAGTTGATAGGCTGGAGGCAATTTTCACATTCTAAATGTTAAGAGTGGATGATGGCAGCAATAAATACCCATCAGCAACAGCTTTTACATATTAAATAATAATCTGCTTGTATCTGGTCAGATAAATAAAACCACACGAAAGTTCAAAAATTAACTGTCTGAGTGGCAAGCACACACTGTGGGTTTGTTAAGACTTTCATCCTCCACAATCCCCAAGTCATTTGTACAGGACTGCTCTCAATGTGTTCTGTACACATATTTGGGATTGCCCTGACCCACGTGCAACACCTTGCCCTTGGCTGTGTTGTATCTCATCAGGTTAATGTAGACACACTTTTCAAGACTGTTCAGGTCCCTTTGGATATCATTTTGTATATCTACTGTATCAACTGCCTTTGTAGCATTTCCTTTCCATCCCTGTGAAGACGCACTCCTCCTTTGCCATGCTGAAGGGGATAGTGTTATGACTCAGCCCCACTCTGGGTGAGATGATGGGGACTGTGTCAGTGAGAACAAACCCTGTGTTAACTCCTCCCCTTTACTCAGCCTGGGCATGTAATGGTTAGGGTTTGTGTTGCTCCAGTTGGTGTTAGTGGAAAGGAGCCTGCTAAGCTAGATGCAAGTCCATCTGGGAGCTTTCTCTACATTTGCTTTCTTTTTTCTTTTTAGCATTGGTTAGAGCCCATAAACCTTGGTTTCTCACCTGCCCCCACTTAAATTTTGCTTTTTTAGGCTAAATCCACCTTCTGTTTCTTCACAAAAGTAACTTCATTGATAGTTGGGTACAACATCCTCAGAAACAATGCAAGCATTCTACTGGAGTTTTTCCTGCAAGAGCCTAGCTCAGAGTTTCCACTGCAGTTAATGCAATCCTTGGCTGTCCTACACTGTCAACAGAAATATACTGCTTCCATACAGCTGCAACAGTAGTAGATACACTTCTTGCCAAGTACTGGTAGAATGGCTGTGTCATGGTTGTTCACATGTATTTGCTGATATAATGCAATGAAATTATGGAATTGGGACAGCTGCTAAAGAAGAACTACAGTTCCCAGTATTCTCCAGTACTTCCCATATGGTTTCCAGGAGGAAGAGATAAAGCAACATAGTGATGTACAGAAGTCTCTTTTTCCTCTCCATACTGCCAAGTAATGCAGTTAGGAGACATTCTCTTTCTCAGTTGTTTGATTTAATACCCTTGATTTCCTTCATATTATATTATCTCACATTCCTTAACCATTTTCTTGGTAAAATAGTTTCTTTTTTTTATCTAAATTGAGCCACAGCCCCTCTTTTTCACTTCTCCACTTGGCTTCCTGTGGGGGATGGTGGGCCTAGGCCCCTCAACAGAAGACCCTCAATCTGTGACAGGCTTTCATTCAAACTTGCATCATAAAAACGATACAGGGATTCAGTCTGAATCTCCTAAGATCCCTGATGAATCAATTGACAGGAAAACTAATAATACTGCAGACCACAGTACTTGTAAGATTTCCCAGTGGTAGAACAGCTAGTAATTTACAGGCATCTTATGAACATAATGCTATCCATTTTGTCTTGCTGCAAACTTTGCAAGGTATTCACCTCTGTCAAACCTCAGCAATACCCCATCTTGCCATTACAGTATGTCCCCTAGTACTTCTCTTTCCCGGCAGACATCTCAAAACTTGTTTCCACTACACTGTTCCCTTAAGAGAAACTGCTTGCCACCCACATTCTCAAAGTGTACATTTTATGTAAAGGGCACAGAGATTGTTCCACTAGAGCCTGCATCTGATCTTTTTCTCCCCATCATTCAGGGAAAGCCCTTTCCTTGCTTTGCACATTACAGGAACGTGGCTTCAGCTGCTCTGAAAAACTGTTCTCAGAAGCTGTATTCTTCAAAACATGCATCAAGCCCTTGCAGACAAATAGGGAGGAAATACAAACCCCATATTGCAACTTCTCTGCAGCCCAGTGCACAGTGAAGCCCACACCCTCAGAAAGACATTTGCCAGTACCTGCCTGGCCCATGTGGAAACATTTCCAGATTTTCCCAACCTCATGCATGTTGTTTTCCCACTTGCTTTTACAAGTAAGTGTTAATTTGCTTTCTTTTGCCAGAGCCATACTTCGTACTGTTTAAGTGTATGACTTACACCATTTATGCTGTTTTTATTCTGTTTATACTGTACTTTGTACTTGTTGCTACAGAGCTCCTAAGCTGTGTGCACTGCTTCACGGTAGACTTTGTGGTTACGGCAATAAAAAGTCTGCAAAGGCTTTTTAGATTCATTTTTTTCACAGATGAAAAGGCTGACTCCTGCATAAGCTGTGTTCGAGTTAGATACAAAGAGACTGTCACATCCCCTAAAATCAGAACAACATTGAGAATCTTCCCAAGATAGGAATTTCATAGAATCATAAAATCATAGAATTACTCAGGTTGGAAAAGACCTTGAAGATCATCAAGTCCAACCGCAGCCTAACCAGTAGCCTATCTCTTAAAAAACAACCACAAAACAATACTACAACAACAAACCTCTGCTAAATCATATCCCTGAGTACCACGTCCAAACGGCTCTTAAACACATCCAGGGATGGCGATTCAAATTTATCTAAAATAAACCCTGGACTTCATTCCCTCCTATCTATACTGTCCTGAAATGATCTCCAAAAAGCCCCAAAGCTGGAGGGATATATTCCTGACACTCCCACCCACCCTCACAGGGCTTATCTTCTGTGCAGGATTAGGAAAGAGAAGGCAAGGAAGCCTCAACAGCAGCTCCTCTGCCATGTCCTGAGCCTGCGGTGTCACAAAGGGTTCAGCTTCTTCTGGGGATCAGAGGGTGCTCACCAATACCTCCTCACCTCCTTGCAGAAAGCATCTCCTTTTCTACTGACTGCAGCTCCATGGCCAAGGAAAGACCAAGCCCCTGCCTTTGGCAGTCAGTAGTGTATCTGGTATCAGCTATGCTTAAAAGTGATGCCCAGACAGGACAACCTGCCTCACAGGGCTCCCCAAAAAAACTTTTTTTGTTTGTTCATTAAATACTGAAGCCTTTTTTAAACTAAATAAATGCAACTTTAGAAATAACAGCTCCATGTTTCTGGAACTGCATTAAAATCTTAGAAAGGAGATATGTCAAGTAACCAGCCAGAGAAGCAAAACAGAACTGAAAGGTCTCATACACATATGAATGATCAATTTCAGTGTTACAGAGAGTGGGCAGGGAATTGGGACAGTAAAGAAGGACATAGAGGGACTCATTCCCTCTGTGTGGTGGGTTCAAAATAGTGGAAAAATGGATGTGTTCCTGTTCCAAAAGCTACCTAAGTTTGCAGGTTACCTATGTGTGCTATTGTTTTTCACTGGAGTAATTACGTGCTCCGTATTGTGAAGCTGAAATTCTGCTGCTCAGGATGAGAGAACTTCTCTGCCCACAGGTTGGTCTCTCTTTGGGTGGGAGACCTCAGTGTTTCTGCACATAAAGGGAAATAACAGGAATGATTTATGATTGGATCTTTAAGGGTAAAGGAAGGAACTGAAAAGTAGATACTGCCTATCTAAGTGATTTTATCAATTGACACTGTTAAGAAATCCTGAAGAGAATAATTACCACTGAAATTTCACCTTTCTTGGATAGTGCTCTATGATTTTTTTCTACAGTAGAGTACACCTTTCTGAGATTACAGTACGCTAAATTTAGGATTCCTTTATGCGCATCTTTTAAGTTTTCCATTTTGTTACTCAAGTACTTACAAGACGAATTTGGTACTCTTCAGTTTCTACTCACATCTGCTTTCTTCCTGATTTTAGACTAGGTTGGCTGAAGAGCAATTAACTACTGTGATTCTGTATTTTTCTCAGTCAATTACTACCAGCTTTGTTCCTGTCCTGTTTTTGAGTATTTCAGTTACTCAAGACTTAAATTTTCTTGATGGATAACTTGGATTTAGGTTACCAAATAGATTTGAATAATTATTCTAGAATAATTGTTTACAAGCTACAGAATTGCCACAATAGCTTATCTTAAACCATACTCAAAACAGATCATGTTAAACCAGATCTGGCACTTTTGTCCAGGAACAAGAGCATTCGCTAATGAATTATTCAGAGGCTGCTCTTCTGGAAAAGCTATTCTTGAGTAAGTATTCCTGAGAAAATCACCTTCAGACAAGCTTTTCTGCTGATGTTCTTCACAACTCACCCATCACTCACAACATTTACTGTAACAGCAGTCTGGAAACAGAGGTGAAAAGAACCGCAAATCTCACTTGATGTGACATTTGAGTTGTTTTTCCAGAAAACAGCTTAGATGTTCCTTTATGGCCATTAAAAGTTTATTAAAATGTATGAGACACATCCATTATAAACCATAAAAAAAAAAAAAAAAAAAAAAAAAAAAAAAAAAAAAAAAAGAGTCCATTAATATTGCATATCAAATGAGAGTTATATTCACCTCCCAATACAAAACAAAACACGATTACATTTAGAAATTTAAAAAGGAAAGGTAAATATTTTTGTACTGTCCTAATTGAATAATTTATTAAACTAATAATATGTGGATCAATAATGAGATCTTCTGCCTGAAAATCCAGCCAGTTTCAAACAGTGCTGGCTTAGTTCCTTGATGTTATGCATCAGCTGACTTTACCTGACCTTGCATACTTTGAAGGAAAACTGTATGGCCTTCATACAGTAATTCAGGAATGAGAGAGAACAATCAGCAAACATCTGAAAGGTTGTGACAATATTTTCAGCAGGGTCTTCTCATGCTGGCCTAAGCAAGATTATAGTCACATGCAACCTTATGGTAGTGTTGATGGAGAGCAGATTATCTGTGAAGTACTTGAATAGATATCTATTTTACATGAGTTCTGCTTGCCTCAGTTGCATACTGGGAAACTGATTCACAGAGTGAATTTCTCAGGTGTACAGAACATAAACTGAACAAAAATAAGATGACATATATATATATATACACATATATATATAAATAAATTATAAATATATATAAAAGCCTGCAGCTTTACATAATCATACAGACAAACAAAATCGTAAAGGTCAGAAGTGACACTAGGAAACCATGTAGTACAACTCTTCTAAAGTAGGTTCCCTAGTGTAAGGCACAGGAAAGCATCCATATAGGTTCTGAATATCTCTGAAGAGTAAGACTCCACAACTTTTCTGAACATCCTCACTGGGGCCTGAACAATAGGCCCTGATACAAAGTTGACCTATAGATGAACCTCCCAACCATACAGTATATCTAAGAGATATATGATTAATTACACATATAATATACAATTTATCCATATTTTGCCATGTCAGTATGAGTAAGTATATTCTGGTGTTCATCTACAGACAGTCTTGCTAAAGCTGCCTTGGGAACACCACCAGTTACAGGCCTCCAACCAGACTACAGTACTAATGACAACCCTCTGATCTCAGCCAGTCAGCCAGTTCTCAATCCAAAAGATGTTACTGTTTTCTTTGTAGTCAGCCCTGGTTGTTTTTTTACTTCTTTGCTCCTATGAGGCTTTTTCCTGCAGTTTTTCCCGAACAAAACTATGTTTTTATTTTTTGTGGTGTGTGTGATACTAGTATATCTGTGTAACTCCTGCAGAGCTGCTCAGCAGGCTTTTGCCATTTAGCAGCTTTCAAGATAACTTCTTACTAGGCTCCTCTGGAAGCAACTGATCAGTAGCTCTGTTTTAAGCAAAATACGTTTCCAAAATATTTTCTCCCTAAATAAGCTTTTCATAGCTTGTAACCATTTTAATTCTTCCACAAATTACATTTTGTGAGGAGAATCGCTCTTTCTCCAGTAGTACCAAATCAATATGCTCTGATCTCAGTTAGCAGAGCCAAAGATGTTTATGAAACATGCCAGGTAGATAAACTGCTTTGCTATTAAAGATTAATCATTCCTTGATTGCGTTTATTTTACTTTGTATCTATGAAAGATTTAGAAGAAATAAATTAGGTTTTAAAAATTATTGTTCTCCTTTCTGCCAGCTTGTACAATTATACTGCAAAATCTAATCCTTGCTTGCAGTTGAATCTCTGTTTTTGCAGTACCCTCAATATCGCAGAACAGTATTTTAGGTGGTCTTCTCTGGATAGAAGCTGTGAATTAAATTCTCTGCATAGACATTAATCTGCTTCTACAGGATTTACTTAGAAGGTCTGGAAATGTTAACTTTGTCCATTGAAACAGCGCAAACCGTTAACAGAACAATATGAACCATAGCATGAATGATCACAAATCTTCTCTATCTTTGAAAACGATGTTTTCTTCTACTTATTCTATTAGTCAAATGGACACCAGAAACAAGTGCAAAATATCCTGATTTTACATGGGCAATGAACTGGAAATGCTTCGGATTCAGCATATCAACTCTTCCTACAAATTAGGTCACAATCATTTTTCTTCCAAAGCTTTCAGTTATATTTCATTATGTCACTCAGGTGTAAGATAAGTAATAGATGATGTAAAAAATTCCTGTTTTTCATGCTGCATTGCTGCATGAGTACACACTTCAGTAATCAGTTTACTGAGCTGTGCTATTTGGTTTTGATTAAAGAAGAAAAAAGTAAAATTGCTCATAAAGCAGTGTATATTTTCTACATTCAAAGTTTAAGAATGATACTGAATATATGGTAGCAGATTTAGGGTGTCCAGCTATTTTTTTGGAATACTGTTATGACAGAGAAGGGACAGAACTAAATGAGATCATCTTTAGTGAAAACCATTGAAGGTTTAGATTGCTAACTGTTCTGTTATGATTGTCATGTCTGTATTAATTAAACTATAGGTCAGACATCTTTCCGTAATGATTTATGTCCTTCTGCTGCAACCTGTTATAGTTTAGATGGTAAGGGAACAAAATTTGGGGCAATAACTAATGAACAGTCATCACAAAAATTGCATAATCTGGAAATCTAGTTCAGGTGTATTAAACATTTATCCATCCTCTTTCACAATCTGGGATTTCACATAGAAGACAAAAGAACCTGGTAATAGATGTCACACAGTGTTTCAGTGATGGAGTCACAGTGTTAAGAATGGAGCCACTTAGGTGTATAAATCTGCTGAGTATTAATGTCTGTCGTGATATTTGAATAATATAAGCAGAAAGCTTGCTTTTTTTTCATATCTAAATTGATGCCACTAGTTCTATCTAGAATAACACCTAAACTACAGATGTTGGCACAGTTTTTCATGGGCATTTGGAAAGGTTAGTGGCAACTGATCATCTACTCCAAATTTAAATGCATTTAATCAGAGGAACTCTGTAGTGATAAATACAAAGAAATTCTTTGTTAACTTCCCTTAGTATATTTCTGCCCACTGAAACAGCATGCCTATCCACAGAGAACTTTGCAAATTTTCTTAACGTTGGTTTATGTAGGGATGGGCTCTTGTTTTCTTTTTTAGTTTCAGTTACTTGTATATTCCCAAATTTAACATTTTCCTGCCCTCTGTCTTGTAAACTATCTGTAAAACTTTTAGTAAAATATCATTTAATCCTTGCATTTTTCCTCTAGACAGAGAAATTGATTTGAGCTTGCTTACTCTGAAAGCCCAGAGTATTTCTAATTCAGTTTTAAATCCTGTTTGAGAAACATTGCTATATTTATTTGACTTTTGGATTCAACTCTTGGGCACTATTTATCCAGACAGAACATTAAATTTACGTTTAATTGTGAAGCAGGACTAGGAATGTTAAGGAGCATTAAACACTGGTTTAATTATAGAAAAAGGTTACATTTCTGTGGCTATGACCATGAACATTGTTTGTTTGGAATGAGTACCCTTTGAAAATCTATGCTATGTATATAATTTCCAGTAATTTTCAATAGGAGTTGGTTTCCTTCTCCTTTGAAGATCTCATTTAAAGAACACATTTAAATCTGTGTTAAAGTAGCATTGATTTGCAGGGATATTGCAGCAAGCTTCAGAAATTAACAAAACCCTCCCTGAGAATCTGTGGCATGATTTTGAGGTTTAGAAAGCATAGGCACCTAAAGTTTCAATGACTTTTTTGAAATGAGTACTTTTACAAGTATGTATGGAAATGAACAATCTACTCAGATGAAGCAGGGTATTTAAATTTCCTGTAATGAATAGAAGTAGATGGGAGAGCAGAAAAATGAATTAGAAACAAGCCCAGCAGATTGTAGATGAAAAAGTTATAACTATGTACAAGTCCATTTTTTGAACTAACAGCTGACAATCATATTGATTTAAGTGACTGGGAGCATCAGAAAAACATGTTCTCATGCTAAGCACTGTAATTTTTCTCCCTTAGGTATAGACCATCTTGATTTATTGTACTCATTGCTCCTTTCCTCTTTAAAGGTACAGAATATTACGTGTTTGTATTGTTTTTTTTTTTAGTAGACATCTTCTAAGGCACGGGGGGAAGAGGAAATGTAGTACATACTAAAAGGGCTCTGAGCTCACGCTCAGCAGGAATTTGAATTGGCTGCAGATGACAAATACAATGAATAAGTACATAAATACGTAAATAATAAAAAGCATAAATCAAAGTCATATATTTGCAGAGATAAAATATGTTGGTCTTTTTGTACTTAAATTTAAAATTCCACATTTCAACAACACAATGCTTGACAAATATAGATAATATAAATAAAGATATTAGCCGGTCCTTGATGACCCTCTGTTTGTCCCTTCTTTGCATATTTAAGTTTTATTGCACCATACAGTGAAGCTGTTGTACCTAAGCCCATTGTGAATCATTGTTTGTGTAGTGTCATTAATGTGTAACAAACACAAAGAATTATTCTTTGCACAGATCCGAAACAAACAGAAATAAACACTCTCCTGCCACTATACAAATGCCTCAATACTGTTCATTTTAACAGCTGCAGTGCTTTACTGCGGGATACTAGGAACTTGAAATCTAACAATTTTCTAGTCCCTGGTCACAGAAGTGCTTTTGGGTAACCTAGTGAGGGTCTGAGAAGGGACAGTCTCTACACTGAGGACTGCTCGCCTGTCTACACACAAAGGCTGTATTGCTCACTAGCCTCAGAAAAACACTTTACACTAGATACAGTGTGAGATTATCCCCACTGTGAACAATTCTAGCTTAATCTAGGCAAGATTACATACTTTAAAAAAAAAATTGAAAAGCACAGAGAGAGCAAATCTACACTATTAAGCAGAACATGACAGGCAGCCTACATCTGCTTCTGACAAAGCTGATACATCCATCAATTTAAAGTGATATATATATATATGTATACACACACACACACATATATATATGTGGCAAGCATAGCCACATTAGTTTCATGGCAGTGCAGCTCTCAGCTCTGACATAACCACACTGCTCCAATTTCTGCTCCTGCACCAGGTACTGTAGAGGCATGCTCTGTATTATCTATGCAAGCAGTTACTAAAAAGAGAGTACTCAGAACAAATTACAGAGATGAACATACGGTGTATCTTACTTGCAGCAATTCCTCATTGTAGGTAATACCTTTTATTGCACAAGATTTGTTTGTATCCCGACTTGGATTAAAGAGTCAAGAAACTGAGTGCAGAAATCTGAAAAGCTTATATCACCAACAAAGAGTAATGTGGTATGAACAAAAAAATTGAGATTTCAGCATTTGGAGGATTTGGGGTTCATTTCCTTTCCTTCTCTTCCCCACTTAAATAAGACCAGTAAGTAACACACAGGAACAGGCAAGCAGCTTTTCAGTGTAGTCACCTTCGCTAGTTCTAGTTCATAAAGTTTAAGATTTAAATTAAGAGAGCGGATAAACAATAACTTCTTGATAATTCCACAAATTCTTCAATGTTATAGTTTGAATACAACTTTGACTCAAGAGACAGTCTGGAAGATGTCTAGGTGGAAAGAACATAGACTGTACTGTACTTTACAAAGCACTTCAAGCAAAGCATAGAGACAAGGTAATGTGAATGAATTCTCACAGTAACATAGCTGAAAGAAATCTCTTCTTGAAACATATGCAATCGAATAAGCTCAGTATACAAGACTGTCAGTCAAGACCTTTAAAAGCTAAGTGGGAACTTGAGAAGAATGCAAAAGCCAAGATAGATCAAGTGCCAGGTGCTGTATTTTGGCCACAACTCCAAGCAGTGCTACAGGCTTGGGACAGACAGTGTAGAGGAAATGGACCTGGGGGTGTTAGTCAGCACTTGACTGAATGTGAGCCAGCAGTGTGCTCACATAGCCAAGGAGGCCAAAAGCATCCTGGCTTGCATCAGAAATAGTGTTGACAGCAGGAGCAGGGAAGTGATCATCGCTCTGTACTCAGCAATGGTGAGGACGCACCTCAAGTACTTTGTTCAATTTTGGGCCCCTCAGTGAAGCTGATTTTTCCTTCATAGTGTCTGGCATGATCCCGTGTTTTGGCTTCAGGAGAAAAACAATGCTGATAACTCACTAGTGTTTTAGATGTTGCTGAGCAGTGCTGCAGAGAGCCAAGGACATTTCAGTTTCTTGGCTTCTTGTACTATCCTGCCAGTGAAAGGGGCTGAGGGGTAACAAAGAGCTGACAGAGAACAGATCCAGGACAGCTGATGTAAGCTGGCCAAAGACATATTCTATATCATATGATAAAATGTGAAACTTGAAATCTTGAAAGGGTTGGGACTTGAGCAGACAGATATCTGCTGCTTGGAGACTGGCTGGGATTTGGTGGGTGGTGAGCAATTGCATTGTGCACCACATTTTTGTATATAGTATACATAATAATTTTTATCACAACCCAAATTCTATTTGTTTCTTTTTAAGTTCTCCCACCTATCTCACTGAGAGGAAGGGGAGTGAGCAAACAACTGTGTGATGATGAGCTGCTGCCAGGTTAAACTACAACAGTCATAGAAGAGCATGAGCCCACAATGGAAAGCGTTCAGAATATGAAATTCTGTCGCTATTCACTTAAATATAAAACCCCCATGTAATTCAGTGACACCTAGAAGAGGGCCAAATCTACCTGAGCACAGTTCTCAAGAATAGCATTAACAGATCATGTGAAGGTTTAGTTTTAGAAATGGTAAAACCAGAAGCTTTGAAAGTGCTTGGAAATTCCCTGTTCTTCCCTATTCTCCCTGCCCCTTCTAACAGAGAAGATGAGGCTATTTAAGTAGTTCACTTATAAATGGTTACAATGGTACCTACCCGCTCATTCCTCACTAAATTTCAAGAAAGGCATAGCGAGTCTAAAAAAATTTCTCACCACTTCCACTTAATTTTCTCCTTGTTGAAAATATGCAAAAATGCATACATTTTCCACCAATAATCCAAGCTGTTCACAGCACTATAGAACATTTTCCATTTAAACAAGTATACCTATATGAAAGAGAGAGTAATGCAAGC
Source organism: Excalfactoria chinensis (assembly GCF_039878825.1). NCBI lineage: Eukaryota > Metazoa > Chordata > Aves > Galliformes > Phasianidae > Excalfactoria > Excalfactoria chinensis. The sequence continues at coordinate 46,805,087 of NC_092828.1, forward strand.
TGCAACACACAGAGAGAAGGAATGAAGAATGGTACAGGGAAAGAAGTGTCATAATGCTGTATTATACTTGTAGATTTTCATGAGAGGTTATTATGTCAGTACTAATGTCTATAGAAAACAAAGGCTCACAGCCAAGCATTTAGTTCTGCTATTTCTGTCATTACTAAGAAAAGATTTAAAAGGTTTCACAAAGGCCACTGCTTCATTCTCAGAATTCATTTGTCTATCTACTTAAAACCCTTCTCATACAGCAATGAACTGGGGCTGAACATTCTAATACCGCATGACTTAAATTCCCATCATATGCTTAATATGATCAACACAACCTAAAAACTCATCATAACAGGCTTGTGTACCAGGAGATGTTGGCAGAATGCTTGAACTCACAAGTACAAAATACTCCTATTTAACTGTTTCCATATTCAGGAAAACAGATTCTATAAATAAAATAAGTAACATCAATTAAATACATCTGGTTTACCATTATAATAGAAACTTCAAGCCACAATGTTGTGCAGCTCAGGTCAAGAAATGATAATAGTAATGCTTTCCTCAACACTCTATTTCACATTACAGCCCCTAAAAAACAAATCCCATTGCAATGAATGGCAGCAACACAGGGACCTTGTGATCAAAACTATACAGTCTGAACCTAAGGAAAAATGACTAGGTTTTTTTGTTTGTTTGTTTGGCTTAATTGTGGTTCACTAATAAAGCAGAACATTACATCTACGCATATTCAATAACACATTCATAAAATTAATGGCACAAACAATAGTCAAGGAATCTTGGAGAGAAAAAAGAAAGGAGAAAAAAGGTATGATTCATAAGTTTACACTGCAGTAAATCACAGAGAAAAAATATTAACCTTCAGCCCAAAAGCTTAACCTGTTCATATGTTCTCTTACTTCACTTCTTAAAAATAAATGAATTAGTAATAAATAAATAAGCTATAACAGTACTATACGTTAAACACACTGAACTGGAATCTAAATATACCAAGGACTTACCTTGGATTCCAGAGGTCTTAATCAAGAAAAAGGCCTTCCTAGAGCAGGACTTCCTTTCCCACTGAGCAGGGTTGACATAGAACTGAAGTTGTTCCGATGACCTTGCTTACCACAAGGCTATGCAGAGACCTGTCAGCTGAAGCAGAATGTTATTACCTTTGGGGACTGGAGTAATTACAGTCAATTTGCTGTGTTGATTGGCCAGTGACCTCTTCTTCAACTTCTTCGCTTACAATACAGAGAAAGCTCTGAATGAAGTGAGAGAAGGTCCATAAAGCAATCTGACATTTGAAGAAATATAGCCACGTAATTGTTGAAAACTGTATTTAATAGCCAGTTGAAGTTTTAGAGGCCCTGCTAATTCTCTCTTTTGCTTTCACCTATTGTGACCCTTTAGGAGTTAAAACTTCAGTGTCACCTGAAGGAGGGAATAATGTTATTAGTAACGGTCATTTTGAGCTATTCATATGAAGAATAAGTCGTGAGCTCAAAGTAAAATGTTTTTTTCTGGTTGTGGTCTCACTCAAAATATTCTTACCACTGTAATTTCTTGGATTTACGTGGTGGACTGTTATCGTAAAAATGCAAGGAAAACACTTTTTCATTCATAAAGTATTGTAAAAATAAAGTTACGAATCAGTCAGAAATAGATTCTTGGAAGCTTCAGATGTTTACATTTGAATTATTACATAACTGCACCTGGCCAAATGAACTTCCTTGCTAATTAATTCTGTGTTCTAGATTCTTCTGCAAGCCATTTTCAGTGGGAAATCAGAATTTGAGCTGAGCATTCTCAAGTCCGGTCTCATTCACCTGCAAATTACCATAGCTGAATTATATAACCACTGAGATCTTCTGCCATGATTAATCTAGTGTCACAACCATAGGAGAATTTCCTTGATATCGTCCTAGTGACTATTTCTGATTGTAAATTACACAGTAGAGAAAAAAAAAATTCTATCTGAAGTAGCTTTTGACTTAGACTTTTTCTATTACATGTTTCTCTACATTTTTATTGTATTTGGGGGAGCGCTTTACACTGGAGTTAGTACTAAAATTTCCTTATTTGTTTTGGAGAAATTCGTAACAGGTTGTACATACAGAGTGAATACAGTAAATCATTAATACCACATGAATTCTGCACCCTCCATTCTGCCCTGGTGATTCCATGTCTGGAATAACGTGTTCAGTTCTGGGCTCCCCAGTTCCAAAAATGTAGGGATCTCCTAGAAGGAGTCTAGCAGAGGGCCACAAAGATGATTAAGGGACTGGAGCATCTCCCTTTTGAGGAAAGTCTGAGTAACCTGGATCTCATCACTGTTCATAAATATCTTAAGTGCGGGAGTCAAGTGAGTGGAGGTGGACTTTTTTCAGTGGTTTGCACCAATGAAACAAGGGGCAACGGGCTGAAACTGGAACACAGAAAGTTCCACGGTAACGCAAGGAAGCACTTTTTTTACTGACAGAGCAAAAAAGCACTGGAGCAAGTTGCCTAGAGAGGTTGTGGAGTCTCCTTCTCTAGAAATATCAAGAACTGCCTGGATGCCTACCTGTGCGACCTGTTGTAGGGAACCTGCCTCAGCAGGGGTTTGGACTCGATGATCTCTTGAGGTACCTTCCCATTACTGCAGTTCTGTGAGTCCATGATTCTGTTCTGCATGAGAAAAATTAATATTACAAGTGAGAGAAGAAAGACTGTAGATAAACCATCAGTTAAGTGTACCTACAGTGGTAAAACATGAAGAGATGAGAACAGATTATAGCTCAGGAATTACTGAAGCTACTGAAACCAGACATTGGATAAGCAGGCCTTGAGAAGTACTGCTCTGTTACTGCTTGTCCCTAAACATTTCCTGCACTAAATGAGCACCTGATCTGACCCAAGACTACCATTCTTAGATTGCTATTAGTAGGTACATTCATTCCTGGTAGCGTCACTTATTACAAATATCCATCAAAGAAATGAGAATTAGCCAACCGGCCCCCAGGACATAGGCACAAATCTTCAGTGCATCTGAATGGCTGTAATTTTCTTGCTGTCAAAACTGCTATGGTGATTTATATCATCCTGCGATCTTGCCCTGCAGATCTGTTTGACCGGGTTGATTTTACCATGCTATTATGACAGCACGTACTGAAAAAAATCAAAAAAAGAAAGAAAGAAAAAAGTGGAAGGGTAATCTTAGGAGAAAGTACATATTTTTTGCAATGCATACTGATATCTGAAAGTAAATTTCAAATTAACAAAAAACAAAAGAAAGCAAACAAACAAACAAAAACACACCAAGAAATGCTTCTTTCCCAGCGTCTTCTCAGATTTATAATCATGTTTTCAGAGTGCATTTAGTAAATTCTTACAGCTACACAGTATTATTTTTTTTTTTTTTAACTAGTACATCTGGCTTCTGCATTAATACTACAAGTTCTGTTAAAAACATTTTCTTTGAAATCATACCTCTTATATACAAGAAAATTGTCTGGAATTAATGAATTTCGCAAAAGCATTCTGTATGGAAATTTTGAGAAATCAATTTTCAGGACTACAGTTATAGGTACCTTAGCTAAGCAAGGAGAATCTTAGGACAAAGGATGCTTAAAATAGCTTTTAACAGACTCTATAAGAGTACACAATGGTCTCAGATAATAAAAAGTGTATTACAGACTTTTTGTTTCGTGTTTCTTTAGCACAAATTGCAGTAGGATCCTAGACAATAGGTAAGAGCTTGTAGGCCATGGCAGAATGTATGTGAAGAATAGGAAAATACAGTTTATAGTCAAGGATGTATACATCATTATTTTTTAGCTCTTTTAAAATAAATGTCTTCAAAATTTCTTAATTTTGAAACTGTTTCTCAGCTGTTTCCTTGTTGGCACCAGGAGGAGCAACTTTTAAAGATGGGTGGAATCTACTTACACCTTGAAAAGAATAATAATCAAGACCTGGAAACAGTGAATGGCATCTGAGAGCTGTGCAAATGAGGCTGTCTCTTGACAGAACTGACTGAAGAAGGATGTGGACTGCTAGGGAGAAGAAAGAGTGCAGCTGTTCAACATGCAGGCATGATGTTATAAACTGGTCTTCTCCACATCTTCGGTTTTACATGTGTAAAACTAAGCATTTGGGAAATTTGGCTAGGTACAACCAAAAGCTGATTATCTATTACAATAAAGACAAATAATTGCCCAAACAGTTCTGACAGAATTTTGTCACTTGACAACATATTGACTTTTTCCTAGCCACAAGGCACAGAAGATGAACAGATGGTTGGTTTCTAAGGTATGTGGTGACTTTTTGACTGTGTTGTACCCCAGCTTGGTAGCCGGGATACCAATAATTTTGCAACTACTATCACACTTCCCATAAAAAGGAGAGGATATGATAGGTGAGGTGCTTCTCTCATTGCTACTTACATTCTACGAAAAACTGTACAGAATGTCAGGTCTAATGGCAATGAAAAAGAACTTCACCATATTGCCTCCTTGGAAATGCTGCCTTTTCTTTACAGGGTATCTGCCCCTTCTAGTACATGCTAGTAGTGACACTTGTTAAATTCTTAGCCAACAAAGAACAAAACAGTGTCAAAAGAAAAATACTGTTGTCCTGCTGAAATAAATGTCAACATTATATTTAGCAACAAATACAAAACTGAAATATGCTCCTAATTGGAGCTTAACTTAAATATGAACACAGTTGCAACCATTTTGCATTTCTATGTAATTCTAGTTTCATTTTGAAAGCAGACTCTTGGAAAAGAGGTAGTAAAGATAGTGAGGAAAATGAGTGCAGGAAATAAAGGTAAATGGAACTGAATTCCAGTCTCTTCAGCAAGCAACAAAAGTGGATGCTTGAATAGTAGTAGCAGAACAAGTATACTTGCAAAGCAACTTCACAGCAGCTGATCAATGCAGACCTTGGGGTTACTACGACAAATATGATCAACTTGTATTTAGCAATCTCAAAGGACAACTGGGCTTATTTTAACCCCATGTAGCTCATTGCCATTCCATATCTTGTGGCAAAAGCTCTAATGCTTTTCCTATAAACTAGCCCTCTTCTCAGCTTTTTATTTTGAACTCCCATTCTGCTATCTCTATGAGATGTCCATTACTTTTCATAAATTATTTTTTTTTTCCTAAGATGTTCCCTAGTATTTCCCAGGTTGGTTTACTCAGGGTATTACTTGTTATTTTTTAATTACTTGTCAACACATTTCAATGAATGTTACATCCATGATGCCAGTTTAAATTCTACTTCTGCTCTGGAAAAGCCCATGGAATTGTCATCATGAGGTATTACATTCCTTGCTCTGCCAGTAATAACAATTTCCAATATCTGCCACTTATGCACAAACAAAGCAGAGGAGAAAGTGTTTACAAATGTCAACACTTAGGCAGTCTAGAATTTAAAAGCCAATCTGGATTCCTGCCTTCTCTGGTATCACACCATCTCATTTTGCAGAACAATTTATGCTTTCAGTCAAATCTGGGCAATCCATGCTTTTGTTGAAGAGTTCCATATCAGTAATATTTTTCAAGTCTTATGGACAGTAATGTAAAAATTGCACAAAATAATTCAAAACCCTAATAGAGCAGAGTTTCCTTAGTGATATTCAATCAAGTTGTGCCTGATTTCCATGGAATTCCTTGTGATATATATATATATATCCTAAACTGTTGTACACTGTCAAACAAATAACATTAATCTCTTCAGGCAAACAAGTGTTCTGAGAATGCTCCCTATATAAATAAGGCCCAAGATCCTGATTTCTTTTATTGATGCTGAGAATTTATATTTGTTTGACTCAAATGTCCATAAAAAAAAAAGCTTCAGGAATTTATTAAGTTAGTATAAAATCACATCAAATAAACTGAGGTGGTTGTGTACACCAAGAGAGCTAAACCTTTATTTATGTCAATATATTAAATGAAAATAAACAATTTGCCAGAAGCATCTAACATGCTATGTCTTTCTATTGGAAAAATAATTCCAGCTTAACTACTTTTCACTGTCTCACCATCCTTTCATCTCACTTTGCCACTGTAAGGCCATGGTTAACAGGATGTTGAGTTCTGAGGAAACTTGGGTTACATTATGAAAAAAAAAAAAAAGAAAGAAAAAAAAAAGTACACACAAATTTAAGTATGAGCAATTTTGCATCTAACACAAGAAAAGCTTCAAAATACTGAAAGTTAATAATTTTCTACTAGTTTAGATTAAGAAAAGCAGCTGTTTTGTCAGAGGACAGCTGAAGTGCAAAAATCTCAGTTTATTGTCTCTGTGAACTGCAGGTAAATAGAAAGGATCTGCACTTGGGGAGCAGAGGGTTTATGAATGTCAGGCACTAGAGAAAGTGTTTAATAATGCAGGCAGTATCATCTTGCTAGAGAAAGCGTTCTGGAAATACACCTTTTCAGACAAAATTAATGGCTTAGTTCAAGTATACTCAGCTTAACAATTAATCAGAGGAAGTTCTGTGAAAAACTGCCGAAGGAAATGGTAGAGATGAAACACTTCAGGAATTTACTGTACTTTTAATTTCTAGAAAGAAGCAGGTTGTTATACTGTTCACAGGTCTGCAGCTTTGAAGTCAGAGGTCCATATTGCTTCGAATGCATTTCATTACTATCATCAGAGTATATTCAATAATATAGCATGTTTGCTATTAGCTACAATGGCTTGGATGATAGACAATAATGTAACTGTAATTTTGATTTAAGTTAACAGAACATAACAGTTGTTCACATATAGCCTAAGCAAGGAATATTTTTTCATGACCCTATTGCCACAAGGTATATGCGTAGAAAAGTAACACCAGAGTGATAAACGATGGTAATAGAGATGATTATGCAAGTACTGGAGAATAGTGCTAAAGGTAGGAGTTCACAGGCCTTGGATACAATGTAAGCATCATGTCTTTATATGAAACTATTCAACCCCATTCAGCTTTTTACGTCCTTTTTTAATGCAAATGTCATGAGTTTGTTGAAGACTACCTGTCCAAATAAAGATTATATAAAAAAATATAGATTATATATATAAACATATATATATATATCTCAATGGAGACCATCACAGCTTGCATTAGGGAACAGATAAGGAACAACCAATCTTTTATATTATGACAAAGTACTTGGGGGTGTTGGTTGATGCTCAGCTAAACATGAGCTGAAAGTGTGCCCAGGTGGCCAAGAATGCTAAGGGCATTCTGGTCTGCATTAGAAATTGCATGGCCAGCATGAGCAGTGAGGTAATCATTCCCCTGTACTCAGCACTGGCAAGGCTGCATCTCCAATATTGTGTTCAGTTTTGGGCCACTCACCTCAAGAAAGACATTAAGACCCTGGAACACATCCAGAGAAAGGCAAGGAAACTGGTGAGGGGTTTGGAGAACAAGTCTTATGAGGAGCTGCTGAGGGAGCTGGGATTGTTTAGTCTGGAGAAGAGGAAGTTTGGGGAGACCTCATTGCACCCTACAACTTCCTGAAGGGAGGCTGTGATGAGGAGGACTTTGGCCTCTTCTCCTAGGCAATAAACAGAACCCAAGGAAATGGCCACAAGTCATACCAGAGGAGTTTTAGATTAGACATAAGGAAAAACATTTTCTCTCAGAGAGTGGTCAGGCACTAGAATGTCTGCCCAGGGAGTCACCATCCCTGGCAGCATTCAAGAGGAGTCTGGATAAGGAACTCCAATGTGGTTTAGTGTCTTGTGGCAGCTATGGTAATGGGAGGACAGTTGGACTGGATGATCTTGTAGGTTGGTCCTTTCCAACTGTGTGATTTTATGCTTCTACTTTTCCTAACTCAATTAGACAATTTATTTATTTGTTTATTTATGAAAGGATGTTCTGCAGCCATTAGGCCAATATTATTTTTCATTAGTCTTTACTAACAGTGTAACTTATTCTTTTTTCGTGTGTTAATAGACTCAGAGGACTCAAATTTAAGACAGTACAATATGACACCCAAAATTAGTTAATACTGCCATTAGAAACTTCTTGGCCTAAATGAAATGTGTATATATATGGATAGAGATGCTAAATGGAAAGATACTACAGTACCATGCTGAAAGTACTTTCAGGGGGAATAAAAAAAGTCTCATGTCCAGTCAGATGGAATTCGGTAAGTACTATCTTGTACATCAGTATGTACATGGACCAGCCTGTGATTCAAACCCCAAAGTACCTAAAAAAGTAACCCAGATGACAACACCACTGTTTCGGCTAGAACTATAACTGATCAAACATAGCAAAACTGGGGATGTACCAAATCACAGGAGCCCATCAGCACCCTACAGTCTCTTTATCTGGAGAGTAACAATATTGATAAAACATATACAGAGTTTTTTAGACAACAGTTATTGGCAAAAGCTAAATATCCAGAAATCATTTCTAAATATACACTTGGGTATTCTTTGACATAGTAATAGTCATGAATATTTATTTGTTTGAACTTTTTAATCATTTCTTATCTAATGCAAGCGCCTTTAGACCATAAAATAGAGGTAACATTAAACAAATTCTCTTCTGTATTTTACGTTTAATTCTAGAAAATGCTAATATTTAACATCAAAGCTCTAAGTCCACTCAGGTGAAAAGAAACATTAGGCTAATTTAAATAAATAAATAAATAAATAAATAAATGTATTTGCTTTATAAAGTAATAGAGGTAACAAGTTTAGGAATAATGAGATTGAAAGGGGGAAACTACCTAAATCGACAGCACCTTGCAAACTTGTGTGTGTGTTACTCTCCTTCACTTCTTGACACACAGTGTTCTTTCCCTGTTCCTTGACTGCTGGAAGTGGATTGACTGCAAAGAACTAGGCCACACCATGAAGTCAAACAGCAGGAAAAATTATGATGGATGTAACTGGATGAAGCAGGATACAGGCATTTTGATAGCGAATGACTCAATTTTCCCTGTAATATAATCTTTCTAATAGCTTTCATAAAGTTTGGAGTGAAGTCTAGACATGAGAAAGAAGCATGTATAAATTCCCATGCTTGAAAACAGGTTGAGTGAATGGTGATGCTACAAGCAAATTCATGTAAAAACCCATTGTACTTCTGTGAAAACTCAAAAAATGATCAGCAGCTGAAACAGAGGCAGAGAAGAATTAGCATAGTGAGGACTGAGGATAAAAATGAAGAGTATATATGTTTTGTGTTATAAAGTAGTTTAGGAAGAATTCAATCTTTGCTGACTATCTCTGTTACCATTGAAATGATGAATATACTTGTTGCTGCTCATTCTTTTGGCTATTGCTTCCCATGAGAGTCACCCAGATATTTAGTTCTGTCTACACTATGGATAAAATGAAAGGGAACGCCATAAGCTCAATGCGCATAATAAGATAGTGTGTTTGGCCTTGAAATGGCCTGATCTAAGACTGCCACAGGCAAAAGTGGCTGTTGGCACTGATTTTAAGATTTCTTAATATGTCACTCAGGATAAGTTTTTTAAAGCATGATTGCTCTGCCTGCTTTGATCGCATTTAAATGCCAGATTGGGGCTGTCAGATGTGACTGGATTTTTCAATGACTCAGAAGGATACAGAGAAAATTAAAAGACTACAAAATAAATGATTTGGGAAGTTAATTATAAATAATATAATCTGTATATGCAAATACTAAATGCATTTATTCAATTAAATAACTGCAGAATTTTAAATTTCTTTCTGGCTTCTTTGACATGTCATCCCATCAGGCTCTTTCTTGGGGATATAATTACTTAGCAAAATGATTAACTGAATGCTGTTATACATATTAGCCATTCTATGCTTTAAGCATATGAAAATGTTTTGTCAGTATTCTAACTGGGGACCAATACAATTCTGAAAGGTTATACTGAGGAAGAAGAAAAGTCATCAGCTAAAAAAGGTCATATGATACAGATGTTTGCACTCACTTTTTGAAGGTCATTTGTAAGTTGTGCACATAATATTACTGAGTCCTTCAGACACATTCAGAAGTTGCATTGGCTTGGAAGCCTCAAAGTAGTCAGACTCATTAATCATTCAGAAAGGAAGAGTGCGGAGTAATTTTTACTTATTACCTTTAGAAATAAGAGTGGATGAATAATCTGCCATGACAGAAGTAATAACAGGTAATGATTTTAGCCATGGTGTAGATACTTTTCACTAGCATTTCTTCTTATCATCTTTACCTGACTGTTAGTTTGTTTTACAGTAGGTGAAATAATATATAAACGATGACCAATTTCTCAGTTTCTGTGCTTCTTCCTTCCAATGGGCAAACAGACTCAACCTAGTGGACTACAATATCCACAGACCACTCACCACAAAATGAGTTTCTAACATACTGCTGCACAGTCAAAAAGCAAGACTTCATGAAACTGCAAGCTCCCTGCTTCACTCCTCACTTTTATGACATATTACACAGCCACTGTCAGAAGAGATCTATTTATGACTTACGTATTCACAGCATGAGCCTGAACTTCAACGCAGTCTTAACATTCAGTGTCATATTTTGATAGCCCTTAACTGACATAAAATAATGTGTTGCTTTTTAATGGCCTGTCAGTGTTAATACACCTGGTTTGCAATTTAATTCCTTGCACTCCCGGGTCTGCTCAAGCATGCATTTGCAGATTACTCCGGCCAAGGCATCCCCTAGACAGTACTTCTCAGGTTTTGACAATATGCAAAGTTGGTTGTACTCAACATAATACACAACTAAGTTCTTGTATTCCACTATTATTTCAAGTCAACTTTGAAATAAGAAAAGAAAAAGAAACCTTTTAATGAACAACTTACCTTCTCCTTGTTAATGTATAACCACTTTCTCTCTTTTTTCTGTCTATGGCAATGTCTAAAATAGCTGTTCTTAAATGTTAAGTTTTCCCAGTCACTACTACTAAGACTGCACCATCATCAGAGGGACTGCGTAGGATAAATAAAAAAAAAATACAATCAAAACTGGATAACTGGTCATGAAGATGTAGCTTTCTATACTCAAAATTATTCTGTAGTTGCTAGTACAAAACTGTTTCCATGATAAACTAGTTCAGTATCACCAACCAAAGACTTTCCAGAACAGTCATGAAAAACCTATCTTTAAAAGAGCTGTACTGACTGAAAGTTTAATTTTTTAAATGGATACCAAATCCTACATACCTCAAAAAACTGCATGGTTTTTTAATGTGCTCTTCAAAATGGGACATGTGAACAGAAAACATTTTGCTACACTAAAATATAATAATAATAATAAAAATGCTCCTTAATGTCAGATATCATTTCTAAATGATAGTTCTCCTTAGTGAAGAGAACTGAATGCCTGAACAGATCTCTGCTGTTAAAGATCTCTGCTTTTCAGCTAATCCTGTATTTATACTGGTTTTAAAAAGATCCCAGGGAAGCTGTATCTAATATAAATTAAAATCCAAATTAGCCACAGGGGCTGCAAATCTGGCACAGCAAAATTCTACTTTTTCTAGTCGGTGTCCTTGCAAAAGGGCTTCCAGTGAAGCATATATCTCTATATATTTCTCTATCAGAAATGCAAAACAGCAGCAGCAGAGGCAGGCCCAGAGGAGCCAGCTCTGTGGCAGTGAAGCTGACAGCATCCCCAGCTGCAGAGTGGATTTCTTAGCTCCTGTTACTGTTCTGACCACTGCATAGAAACTCTAGGCCAGCGTGTTCACAATTCATTGGGAGACCTTTCCTTTATGACCACAGGAACAAATCACATCAGCGTTATGGAAATGAAATGTAGTGTCTCGTCATTCAGTCTGTAAGTAAAGAATAATCTAATTAATATAGATGTACAATTTTTTTAAGTAAATAAATGGGCTAAATGTGATGTGTGCTTTTTTTTTTTTTTTTTTTTTTTTTTTTTATAGCACTAGAAGTGCAGCTTCTTTCTTAAACAGAAAAATGTGAAACAAGGAAAGTTTCTTCATTACTTTAAAATAGGAGACACAATCTTCACGAAGATATGTAAAATTCGGAATGATAAATTATGCAAGAATTGCTGCAGAGAAGAATTATATCATGGCTGCAATCAGATTAAGTTACATGACAACCACGAACACCTGCAGGACAAGTTCCCCTTGCCTTTTAGAAGAACTAAAGGGTCTCTGCTGACATTTATCTTTGCATTATAGCACCTACTTTCTCAGGCAAATTTAGCCACAAAACTGTGCAGAGAGCATGGCAACTCAGTCAACTCCTTTAGTGTGCCTCATCCCTAGCTACAATGGACTGGCTTTTTGATTGGCTAACTTTGTATATACTGTCTGATTTCACTCCATTAAGCAATACTTGTAATTTAATGATTGATGCTTTCTGATATCCCCTATTTCCAGTTTGTGCATACTTAGAAGAGATGCGAGCAATGGATGAGGTAGAGATAGAAAAGCTTTTATGCACAAGTGAAAACATAAGGTTTCCTAAAATACAAGAAAGCAAGAAGTGCAATCTGGCACTGAGTGAGATATTTTTGCACTTCTTTAGAGAGTTATGTCTTGCATCACCTTATCTGTATAGACTGTAAACAATTTAGGAAAAGGATTTGTCTTCTAGTAGCATTTTGTACTAAACCAGAATGGGGAAACTTCATTCTCCTAACATGACCCCCTGGCCCTGACTATTTCCATTCCTCCCCAGCATGCATATCTCCTGCTCATCACGCTCTCCTTTCTCAAAAGTATCTGTTGCAAACAGAAGTGCTTCTCCATACACTGTTTCCAGTACCAATTATTGTTCTACTTATGTTTCCTCCAAGGATTGTTTCATGCTCACAGTGTGTTCCACTATAAAATTGTCATTGCAAAGTGAAAAACCACAGAAGGGCATTAGAAAATCTAACTTGTGAACTTTGTGCATGAAGGACATAACAGGGAAAGAGATTGAGCACTAAAAAAACACCACAAAAGCAAAGAACAGTACTTCTCTTTGTACTGAGTTGGGAAGTTCTCATTTCCCTTTGTTTCCTTTTTAAATATTCAAACAGCAAAGGGACTTTCTGAGCAGGCAAGACATGTCATGCTACATTTATTTGACATTACTAATTCCTTCATATTCACATCAAAACTGGAGTCACAAGAGTTTGCTGTCACCAATATGCTGAACGAATTGACAGCAGAGAGCACTCAGATCTCATGTGATGATCATCTTTGCAAGTGAAGAAAAGATCGCTACAGCAGCAAGAGTGATTCTTCTCCCTGCTTGAAAACCACTGATGTTACCAACATATACCTTACAAAGAGCATTGCACTACTGCCAGATTCTATTCCAGATATGAAACACAAGTAAAAGGCTTTCTCCCCTCTGCAGCCCACTCAGCTTTCCACTCTTCTGCAATGAACTTGGTTTCTTACAAGTATTGTGTGCCACACCTTAAAGACTGATATTTGCATCAGAATAAACCTTAAAAATAATTAATGTAATGTATTTCTGCTTTTCAGGTTATACAGAGATGTAATAAATGGTGTTTATGAAGAACGAGTGGAATGGGAGAATCCCTCACAATTTAAAATTTAATTGCAGAAGCCCAATTATCAAATTTTAATTTCCACTATCATCTGCCTTGAATATTTATCTTATCTAGCAGCTATTTTATTCATAATGGAAACCTTTGATGGCTTCTTTGTTATGATGTTCTGAGTCATGGATAATGCACACTACACTGGATTAAATTTATATGGAAAATAGGCTATGCTGGCTTACATCTGAAGTTAGATGCAGCTAACTTAATTTTGCTGACATGTAAAAGGAAGGGAGCTTTGTCTGAAAAGAGAAAAGAAAGAGAAATAAATTCACTTAAAATCTCATAAAATATTTCACTTGGTATCACGTCTGTCTAAAGTACAAAATCTATAGAAGCTTAAAAAGCAATTTACTGGAAACCGAAACAGGACCCCTGGGGTATCCACTCCATGCTGATTAAGACTGCACATACTGAGTATTTAATAATGATGTAAATTCAATGTTGTGACTATTTAGTGCAGTTCAAAAAGCTATTTTTTAAAGCTAGAAAATTCAGATTCATGTTTATCCATAGTTACAAACTTCAGCATTCTAAAGCAGCCCCACAGATTAAATATTTTAGTCTTCAAAAAAGAAGAAAGTAGGGCATGGGGTAGATAAGCACAGATTCTCTATTACAAGGATATTTCCATAAAGCAGATTTGTTGCAAGATACAATTGAGAAGTATATACAGCGGGACAAAGATGTCTTATTTTAATTACTGTGGACAAAGAAATCACCACCTTCAAAATTATGATATTTTCACATGATATTTTCACAAAGTGAGGTAGGCTATGGATGGTGTAATATTGAGATTATCATTTGCAGTGAAAAATATATGAGAATATTCAAGGCTGTAAGCTTAATGTGATTTTAGCTTAGTCATCAATAATCAAATCAGGAGAATCTGTTCCATGATCTTCCCAGGCACAGAGGTGAGCCTCACCAGGCTATAGTTCTCCAGGTCCTCTTTCCTCCCTTTCTTATAAATGGGACTGATGCTTCAGTGAAACAGATTCAAGTGTAATTGTAATTTGAAATGAGAGCACTTGCTTTTTAATATTGCAGTAGGCAAGTATATTCTCCATCCTCCATCCAATACACTCGTGCATACATACTTTCCTATTTTTTTTATGACAGTGCCTCACTAAGCACATTATTTTCCCTTAAGATATTTATTTTAAAGCACTTTCTACAAATGGCAATTCAATTGCAAGATTTTCAGTCTGTCTGCTGTACAGATGAAAATTTCACTAGGCCTCATGCTCGCGTTCTTCAGTTTTTATTCACATGAAAAAAGTCACAGTATATTAAAAAAAAAAGCCATATAGCCATACAGTTCAGTAAAATTTTAATTTGCTTTGGCTTCACCTTAGTGTAATTCAAAGGTAATTTTAAATGTAAGTCAAAAGATTCTCTGTAAGGAATTTATCACATCTGAATATGCATATGAAACACTGATCTATTTGACAACATGATTACAGGTTTTCCGAAGAGCTTCCAGGTTCTTCAGCATACAGGTCATCTAACATCACAGTCATTTTTAAAAGACAAAGAATGGTATTAATTGACTGAGCTCGAAAAATACTCATTGAATTTTCAGAACATAACATTTCAGTAGGTTTCAGAAACAGCATCAGAAAAGTAATATCCTTCGATTCTCTTCCAACACTTCTTTCATTATGCAAAACTAAATTCCATCTAATTAAACTGTTCTTTTAAACTTCCTAATTTATTACACTCCTGAGTCCTTGAGCCATAGGAACTTTTCCCTACCTCCTTTTTTTTTTTTTTTTTTCAGAATCTGCCCTTATATGTTACTTTTAAGTTATTTATAAATACATCTGTCCTACAGTCTCTACCAGCAGGGCACCTTTACATGTTAGAATTTAATGAGGCTCAGGTATAAGTCATGAGTCTCTGAAGAAAAGTATTACCTGATCTACTTCATTTCTACCAATAATCATACCATTACCTACAGCTTCTGTTTTTAATTAGTGGTATCTAATGATTAACACTGGCCAATTTGCATCCAATTATGTCTCCTGAAAAATCAGAACTAGATGAAAAGGCTGAATGCAATTAATCATTCTGCAATATAGATTTGCTTAAATATCAAGAATGAATATGTTGTACTTTCATAAGTAAGATTTCACTGACTACATACAGCGTCTGGTTATGAAGCAAAAGCATGACATTTCCCATGACAGTAAGAAATTCATTCACATATATTATTCTAATAATGATAACAAAAAGATGATGCAGCTGGTATCTAATTACAATCTGGATCCCCATGTTACAAAAACAACTAAAAACAATAAGATGACTTTTCAAGACATATAGAAGAATCTTAGTCTTGTTGGAGACAAATTTTGATTCTAGTAGTCTTTATGCTTTATAGACTTGGAAAATATTATGTTCTTCCTTCAGAGCAAATAATGCTACTTAGCTGTAAGATTTTTGATGACCATAATTACTTTAAGAAAAGTTCTAAATTATAAAAATATTTACTATCACCTCCCTAACATTAATGTAAATATACATATATATATATATATGTGATATCTTATGTAATATCTTAACAGATGATGGCAACAAGATGCTTTTAATGAAGAGGTCTCTTCATTCTTGTGCACCTGCCTCTCATATAAGTACAAACACACTAAATACCACTGGTGAGTGTTCTCTTCCATAGTGGTGAAGTAATTTCATCCCTCAGAGAAAATTAAAGTAATTTGACAATTATTTTAGTTTAGTACAGTAACTTACACACATAGAATAGGGCAGCAACCTAAGTTTAATGTACAAAATTAGATTGCAGTATATTACTTCATAAAACCTAAAGGCTTATCTGATTTCAGTTAGGATGGACTCATGTATACTATTGGTTAGACTTCATAAAATATCCTATAATAATTACCAGCAGACTTACTGTTTCAGCCCTATACATTTACCTAGAGTCACTTTACTGATGAATTTGACAACTGCGTACATGTCTAACTTAACTGACTGAATACAGCTAGAAGAGGCTCTCTAACAGTTTTTGAAGTGCAGTTACCTAGCTAAAGCTGAACACGTTAACCCATTTAACTTTCCTATTCACCACCAGTTGGAAAAATAAGCAAACGAGTACTAAAATTCATGTTTTGAGCAAATGCAAAAGATATTGCAGTGTAATAGCAAAATCTATGACAAATTAATGAAGTTTAAAGACTGCAGGAAAAATACACACCTACTAGGAAGGAAACACCATCAACCTCACAGAAGCAAATCACAGTCCATATCAATGCAATGCATTATTGTTTCACATTCCACTTATTTCAGCAAGAATCACTACACAAACTCTTGAAGAGTGGTATTTCTTCAAAGCATAGCAATGCCATGCTCTGTGGTTTGTGGGAAGAGTTTAAGTTCTTTAGGGCTTGCCATGCATATAAGTCACTCCAAAAGTAATGCCGCCTATTTTTACTTTTTTTTCCCATGGAAAATACATATGCATATTTAGTTCAAGGGCCAGCTTCATCATTACGAGACCACAGTGAATGCAAATCATTTTGATACTCAAAAGTGAAAAGCATGTAGAATGAATGTGTAACTTCAACAAGGACAAAAGTATTAATTTTAAGGTAACTCATCTGCTTACATTCTTTTAAAGATGATTACTTGAAGAATGACTAAAGACCCACCTGGACAATTGTCCTGCGCTACTAACTATAGCAAACCTGTTTTAGCAGGAGGGTTGGACTCAATTAACTACAGAGGTCCCTTGCAGCTCCTATGATTCTGTAAGTATCATCAAGTCCAAGTTTTGGCTCGACACAGAACCAGTAAAAAAATCAGACCATGTGACAGAGTTGTCCAGACCCTTCTTGAACTCCAGCAAGTTTCTGGACAGCCTGTTCCAGTGCCCAATCAGCCTCTAGTGCAGAATCTTTATAATCCATCATGAACACCTGCTTTTGCAGCTTCATGCCAATCCCTTGGGTTTTATCACTGGTCACCAGAGAGAAGAGATTAGTACCAGACTCTCCAGTCCCCCTAATGAGCTGTAGGCCATGGTGAGGTCTCCCTTCAGTCTCCTCTTTTCTGGGCAAAACGAACCAAGAGACTTCAGCCACTCCACATACATCTTCCACTCTAGACCTTTCACTATCTACACAGCCCTCATTTGGATGCTCTAATAGTATTAGATCCTTTTTGTACTGTAGTGCCTAAAACTGCATGCAGTATTTGAGATAATGTCATACCAGTGCAGTGTAGAGCAGAACAGTCATTTCCCTCAACCTGCTGACAGTGCCATGCTTCATATATCCCAGAGTATGGTTGGCCTTCCTAGCTACCTAGCTGCAACAAAAGAGGGATTAAAATATTTACATCTTGTTTGCTCAGCAGAATGAGGTTTCTCATCAGCCTGTCCAGGGAAAAAGCGAATGTGCAAACTATGTGTGCTGCAAAAGCTTTTGCTAGCTATCCTCAACAGCAGATCTGCCAAAGAAGCAAGGAAACAGTGGTAGAGCAGTGGCTTAGCTTCAGACTGGGGGAGAACTGTTCTTCATAGTGTCTGCTATGACCCTATATTTTGGTTTTAGTAGAAATATCATGCTGATAACACACCTATATTTCTAGTTGTTGCTCAGCGATGCTGTATAGAGCCAAGGATATTTCAGTTTGTTCAGTTTTTCCTACTGCCCTACCAATAAGGCAGGGGGCAGAAGGAGCTGGGAGTCACAGAGGGCCCAAGGAAATACCACAGGATAGAATTAGGAGATGACCTAATTTGCCCAAAGGGATATTCCATACCATATACCATATGACACCATAGGTAAGGAAAGTTTTTAACTAGGGGTTGCAGGGGAATTCATCAGGCTCTCTTTCACTGCTTGGGGGCTGGCTGGGTATCTGTCAGAAGGTGGTGAGCAATTGCTTGTGCATCACTTGTTATATAAATACATTTGTCATAACTATTTCTTCCCTGTCTCTGTTACAGTGAATAGTTTCGTCTCAGTCCGTGAGTTCTACTTTGCATTTATTTTCTTCTCTCCCCCATCCCACTGGGAAGTGGGGGAGTGAGCAAAAGATGGTGTGGTGCTTAACCATCTGCTGGGTGAAACCACAACAAACAGACTCATCCACGGGGAATACAGCAGCTCTAGGTTTCCCTGTATTGGTTATGAGACTTTCGCTCTTCAAAACTCTCTACTGGGTCCTGAAATTAAAACATGGGCCTCAACCACATCTACTACACCCAAAGCTGATGCAGTGTTTGGGAATGGAAAGGAAGGTGTGCCAGTAACTTGTTCTGGTTTCTTTTGGCAAATTTATTTAAGAAGATTCCTATCAGATTCATCTATATTTGTAAAAATCTTTTGTCATCTACAGTGAGAGCTTGACTATTGATTTTTCGTGTGTTTTTGATGGAATGAAGAAATTGTCTAGAACAAAAATTTAGAACAAGGAGTCTGCATACCCTGGATTACAACCCATTTAAGTCACTCAATCACTACAACCTTGTATGCTGTAGTAAAAATTAATAGAGATATAATTCAGTAACAGTAGAGGCACTTAACCAAGATAAGAGATGAAGCTGTTTTGTCTCTATAAGAAGGCAAGCTTCTTTGAGCTACTTTAAGCAAATGCAACTCATTCTGCTCTTACTGTCTGCTCTTTTTATGAGGAATTTGTAAACTCTTGACTCCAGCACTGCAGCTGTGCACAGATTTTGTGCATAAGCAATAAAAAACTAGCCCAGGAACAAGACAATATTGCATATACTTGTTTGTTTTGTGAAGTAAGAAGGGAAGGTCAGGGGGCAGATGACATCTTCATGCAAAGTTGCAGAGTGGCTAAAACCACAGCAATAAAAAGCAGGCATAAATTACCAATACAAGCCAATATATAGGCACTAGTTTCCAAGGCAGAATATAAGGGTGGAAGGGGGGAGGAATATGTTGAACTAAGTTTTAGAGTCAGCGCTTCCTGAGGCTTATGAACAGCACAGCATTTCACTTGCTTGGGGCTGTATTTAAAGCAAACATAGCCTGGAGGCATGAAGAATGTCGCTGCCAATATAAATGTAATTTCTGAAAGGCCTGTCATTTGTTTCTTTTTCGATTTATTTAGGACAGTACTTCCATAGCCAAATGGGTGTTTGAACTGTGACTGCTTTGGACATCAAGTACCAAAACGAGAGCCAGCAGTAGAGCTGTGGTCAGAAATCTCAAACCCAACCTTCCTCTTCAATGTGCCCCTCCTGTTCCACCCCCAAAGTGAAGCAGACACATCAGAGCCCCAAGATGTTACTCAAAATTTCTTACCCTGCAGCTCAAAGGATTTCAGGTGAAATAAATCTGTAATGATTTTATTTATTTTAAATTAACACAGATGATTACTGTGTAGGGACACTCCAGCGAGACAGAGGTGTATATCAGCTGAACCCAGAATATTCCCCTGGCACGGACAAAACAGACACACCACTGAGCAGAGTTGATAGGATGTTTGCAAATGACATAAAACACCCAATTAAGTTATCTTGCTATTCTTATGGGAATCAAAGGCAGCCTATTCATTGAAATAAATGTTCTTCTCCTTTTTGTTCCTTCAGTATTTTGAACCATAAGTAATAACTTGATGACTTAAACCTTCCTTTTTGTAGAATGTGCTGTGGATTCATGAATGGGGACATCTCCAAATTACACTTAAGGGCTTTGTCCACAAGACACTGAATTACAGAAGGTCACTGATCTATGTAGAATCTATGAAAGGCAGTTTAGCTTCTTGAAGGCACGTTGTCAGAACATTCAACAGACACTGAGGCTTTAGACAAGAAAAAGTAAGCCAGATAAATTTTGCTTGCTAAGCAAAATGCATGTATAGACCTACAGGAAGATTACCTATACATGCAAAGAACCCCTCCCTTTTCTATAAATAGAGCTGTTTTGCTCTTTGGCATACACTATGAAGGGTATCATCATGACTAAGGATTATCACACATTGCAGGGTTAGTTGCAGTCAGTTCTTGAAATCTTTTTCATGTCAGATTAAGGAAAAGTAGTCTGTACTATTTCTAATTCTGCTACATAAATATACTTCCATATACTTCCTGTGATAAAAGGAAAGAGGATCAAAAGTATCTTCAAACTCAAGACCTACTGACCTACTTGTTCCAAATGCCAGCTAGGAGAAATAGACTGTTCTGCCTGCTGGGCTATTCAGATCCCCTTCTCATCAACCCAGACACGTGCCTTCACTTTTCCTGCCACTCCTCCGATATACCTTGTCCTCATATCAATATCTTATTACTCCCTCTCCACTTCCTTCTGTTACACAGCAAAGGAGAGCTTGCTAATCATTTCCCCCAATAGGGGGCTCAACACAGAAGTGGTTATATTCTCCTATCAAACCTCCATTAAACAAGAAAGAAGGTTTTACAAAAAACCTTCCTGATTTCACAAATGTGTAGTATTTTCCATCCTCTCTTTCTGGACTAACAGAACTCCTAATAGAACACTATTTCAAGAGTTAAGAGGAGATAAAAGTTCTCATCTATGGCCTCCAAGGGTCCCTTTCATTATCCACAGAAATAAGGTCAGAAAGTAAAAGGAAATATTTAAAAAATAACAAATGGAAGTCATGGGTCAAAATAATTCCTGTCAAAGCTTTCTACTATTTTAGTTGGAAGTCATTTCTTTTCCCTTGACTGACTGAACTTCATTTTCCTTTCAGCCTCTGCATGACAGAAGAGAACTTGTTAAAATTACTGAGACTGTTTAACTACACTTATGGATACTGCTGTTACTGACCAACCATGAGGTATATTTCTAGACTTGGGAGCATAATTATTCCCTGTCCAGTTAGACTGGATTGTCATTTCAAATACTCTCCTAGGTGCTTTATAACCACCCTCCACAGCAGCCAGAAAAGAAAAACCTTTTTCAGATGAACTGCTTTCTTTTAGGAACTGCAGTCAATTAGGCAAAAACATGTCAGTACTTTCCCAACCAAAAAAAATATATATATACATAAAAAAAATTCAAAACACAAATGTTTCAGCCTTTAGCTTAAATCAGCAGTTCTGAATTTACTTGGAATGTGGCAAAAAATCCTGTTAAAAATATCAATAGCTTCTTTCCAAGTTCAAAGTATCCCTTAAGAAACACACTTTTTTCCCTGCTCTTAAGAAGAAACAGGAAAAGGCATCTCTGTAACTTGTATTTCACCATATTTCACAGAATCACAGAATGACCCGGGTTGGAAGGGACCTCAGGGATCATGAAGCTCCAATCCCCCTGCCTGGCAGGGCCACCAAACTTCCATGTTTACCGGATCAGGTTGCCCAGGGCCCCATCCAACCTGGCCTTGAACACCTCCAGGGATGGGGCATCCACAACCTCCCTGGGCAGCCTGTTCCAAGACCTCACCACTCTCCTAGTAAAGAACTTCCTCCTAACATCCAACCTAAATCTTCCCTCTTTCAACTTAAAACCATTTCCCCTTGTCCTATTATTATCAGTCCTTTCAAAGAGTTTACTCCCCCAAGGCAAGGTAAAAAACAAATCTAGTTTTCCAGACCCTTAATCACATGAACAAGACTTTATAACTGCATTTCTACATTTCCTGGTATTTTTACAAAAATGAACTTCATAAAAATAATAATAACAAAGAAACAAACATTAATCAGAAATATGCAAGCAGATTGTCAGCTACTGCTGCATGGAAGTCCTTGGTCCTGTACTTCAGATTCCTATTAAGATCCATCTGATGTGATTTATTAATGAGAACAGAGATAAAGGACACACCTTCTTACACAACTGCTATTAAAGCAAATAGCGCTGTTCTGACTTTACCATAAACAGACATAAGTATACAATTTTAAAAAAATCTAATTCACCAATTTAAAGTATTTGTATTGCTTTACGTATGTTTACATTTTTTTTTAACTTAAAATACTCTCTGTTCCTTATGTGCTTACTACAGCTTTTGATAAGCCAGAATATTTTCAAGAACTACATAAGTACCAAGTTAAACGTTATAATTTTCTGCTTGCATATAATGCAGGCTGATTATTCCCAAATACACCTGACATTTTTAGGTAAACACTTATTGCAAGTGGCAAAGTACCAAGAGGGAATATTTCAGATCTTAAATCCCAGCTCAGGCATTCATTCAATGTGTGACCTCAGGCAACAGACTTGACCTCCTTCTGGTTCAGTCAATTCAGCTAGCTAAGAGCAGGAAATCTTTGAAAACCAGATGCTGCATCTAAAAGCAGATCTTCCCCAGGTAAATAAATTACAAGCGAGCCAGAGGGATGGAAGAATATAGTGTTTCTTATTGTAAGAGTCAGGAAGGCATATGGAAGTAAATTAGAAATAAGCAAGAGGTCTAAAAGCCTCAAGCTTTACTTTGATATTGGAAAAATAGGATTTTATTGCTGTACTTTTTTTTTTTTTTTTTACTTTTTTTTTGTTGTTGTTGTTGTTTTTGGACTGCAAGGTTGGATTATCTTTATTCAAATGTATTCAAAAAACATAAGCAAAAATATTTGTTCTGTCTTAATTTGCCCCAATTACTGCTCACAAATCTCTGAAATACACCTGATGATATTTGTAATGATGCAAGCCAATTTTAAAAATTCATCCTATATGGTTTAAGGGATCTTTAGTAAATAGAATACTAGGAGAGTTTGGGTATCTTTTTCCTGGAGAAGTATCCTTGCAGCTTCCTGTACTGGTTCATACAATTATTCCTTCCCAGCTGCAACACTCTACACTTGCTCTTGCTGAACCTCATTAGGTTCCTTCCTGCCTGACTCTGTCGCATGTCCAGGTCTCACTGAATGGCAGCACAGCTTTCTGGTGTGTCAGCCACTCCTTGCAGCTTCATATTATCAACAAACTTGCTGAGAGTGGACTCTATCCCTTCATCCAGGTCACTGATAAAGATGTAGAATAAGACAGAACTCAGCACTGACCCCTGGGGAACACCACTACTTACAGGCCTTCAACCAGACTGCGCAGCTGAGCACAAACCTCTGAGCTCTGCCAGTCCAGTTCTCAAATCCAACTCACTGTCCACTCAATTAATCTTCACTTCCTAAATTTACCTACAAGGACAATATGGGAGACAGTGTCAAGCCTTTCTGAAGTTAAAGTGGATAAATTCACTGCCCTCCCTCTATCTACCCAGCAAGCACATCATAGAGAGCTACCAGATTTGTCAAGCATGATATTCCCCTTGGTGAATTCACATTGACTACTCCTGACAACCTTCTTCTCTTCTAATTGCTTAGAGAAGAAGTTGTTTCATCATCTTCCAGGGATGGAAGTGAGGCTGCCTGACCTGTTGTTTCCTGGATCCTCTTTCTTGCCCTTTTTGAAGACCTGAGTGACACTGGTTTTCAAGTATTCAGGCTTCTCTCCATCTTACACTACATCCTTCACAAAACCTAAATTATACTTGCCAAAGAAAATGAATGATTTTATGTCTGCCAACAGCCTGGATACCAGGATTTTAAAACCCTGTTTGTAATCTTTAATTTTCATAAAATTGTAAGTAGCATGCTATTAAACTCTGTAAACTCATATATAAACCCATAAACATTTAAACATGTGCTTCATTGATTTCTCTTACATTATAATCTCTTTAAGTAAAAGAAGACAACAACATTATAGCTCCCACCCCTTAAAGGGTTGCTATAAGAAAGAAGTGGACAGATTCTTTAGCAAGGTTTATTAGGATAGGACGAGGAAAACATTTCATATTAAAAGAGGTGAGTCTTAGATGGTGTCACGGGGTTATCCCTAAATGTAAGTCCGTGACAGAGGGGCACGGGACCCGGGAAAAGAAGAAAAGGAAAAAAAAAAAAAAAAAAAAAAAGGAAGCAAACAAACAAACAAACAGACAAAAAAAAAAAAAATGGGTTTGCAGCACGACCCGGCCGGCCCCGGGCCACGTGCTTCGGGAGAGGGGGAAGGGTAGAGAGAGAGCAGGTAGTTTTAACAAAGAGAAAACACAACGGCAACGATCTGAGGAGGAGCGGGAATTCACTGCATGTAACCAAATCAAACAAAATATGAGAGACAAGAGTACCTGAAATAGGAGTCAAACCACGACATTGCGAGGGAAGCACGTGCTTTCCTCCGCAGCGAGCTTAGACGGCCAGAGGCAGAGAGCGGCTGGGGTCGGGTCCGGTCCGGTCCGGAGTCCCACCCCGTTTCCTCCTTGCGCTAAGTCCTCCGGGATGCTGCCCCTCCCATCTAGGAACCCAAAATACCCAAAATGGCGGTAACATGGAACCAGGACATTAACTCTTTAACTGCCACTGTTCTGCATGATGCTCTGATATGGAACACCGACAACAGAAGTCACAAAACCACATCAGATAGATATAAGGAAAATGGTTTTCTACAGTAAGGGTAGTGAAGCAGCAGAACAAGTTGCCTGGAGAGGTGGTGGAAAACCTGTTCTTGAGTACATTCAAGGTCAGGCATGATCAGGCTCTTAGAAACCTGATCAAGCTGTAGGTGTCCTTGTTCGTTGCAAGGGAGTTGCATTACATCACCTTTAAAGGCCCCTTCCAGCTCAAGCACTTCTATAACATTGTAGCAAAGAGAATTCAAAGGGCAGAAATCTGAGTTAAGTTATTAAAGAAAACACAGAAGGATACTCACTGCAGCTGGAGCTGCACATATGAGGTTTACCATAATTCCTTCAGTAAGAGTTGGGGCTCTTCAGCCAGGGAAAGAGAAAGGCTCTGTGGAATGTTACAGCGGTCTTCCAGTACCTGAAGAGGGCTTACAGTAAAGCTAGGGAGGGACAATTTATAGGGACATGTAGTGACAGGACAATGGGAAATGGTTTCAAACTGGAAGAGGGTAGATTTAGACTAGATATTAGGAAGAAATTCTTCAGTGTGAGGGTGGTGAGACTCTGGAACAGGTTGCTCAGAGAGGCTATGGATGTCCCCTCCATGGAAGTATTCAATACCAAGCTGGATGGGGCTCTGAGCAACCTGGTCTACAGGAGATGTTCCTGGAAAACAATAATAATAATAATAATATATACTAAAGGAATAAAGTGGATTTTGCTTCTTATCATAAATAGATACAAAATGATATAACTGTTTTTCCTGTAATCAAGATTGCAGATAATGTAAATCATTATCTATGTTAGATAATTTAATAATACTTTTGTTTAGTTTTACCCATTAAATATCAGCCCTTGTAGAGAAGGTCAATACAGCTTTTAACAAAACACTGGAAACAAATGACTCATTTAGGCTTGCACTGTTTTACTTTCTGGAAGCACTCAACTTCCTGATCCAATTAGAAACAGAGAGTATGTCAAGGAAATAAGAATTTTTAATATACACTTCTTTACAGCAAGGTTCTGGAAACAATTTAGGTGCCATGAAGCTGAATTTGGGCAGTTATGAAAGTATTAAATATTGAAACTCCAAGTCAGGCATTCAACCTCCCTATATGGAAACAGGTATTCTAAAACAGAATCTAACACTCAAGATGAAAAGCAAGAACTAAAAAGCAGTACCTTCAGTTCCTTACTACTGGCTCAGTGCAGTATTTCTTGCCTACCAGATCAGCTCCTTCTTCCTTATTAGGAGCCTACTACATGGTACTTGTTGCCTGAAGCCCATCTCCTACATTCAGTCATTCAGGGATATTACATTTTGTTTCAAAACTGAGGGCAGCTCACTCCATTTCTCTAATGAGAAGAAAATTGTGTTCACTTTAAGAGAATAAAACCACACACTGCCGTGCCCTGGCACTGTGCTATCCGCTAAAGGGGAACTTCCAGGACTCACCAAGTCTTTCAGATGAAGAAGCCCACAAAAAGCTAGATATAGTTGTAACATATGGGAGTGAGATTGCTTTTGTCTGCCAAAATGTGAAATGAGGTAATGAATGAAGAGGTGTTAATTCTTTTTTTTTCTTTTTCACTAAATCATTTTTCTTTTGCCAGCAATATTATCATAGCTTATGCTTGTTTGTGTATTTAGTGAACACAAAAGCATTATCAAGAGATGAGCAACAGTTCAAGGGAACAAGAGACCAACACTTAATGTGGACCGTAAGTGCAGAAGTCTTGATATACATCAAAATTTCTGGACTTCTTGAGATACTCCAAGAAATAAAAGATATGCTAGAACTTTCTCACAAATAAAAGAATAAGTGAGAGCCGAATCTATCACTGAAGTTCCTATACAGACTTGGTACTTCCATGATTAGTCGTTAGCTGAGCTTAGGTTTACCCTTTCTGGAGTTAAACATCTACATTTCACTATTTCTTCCTAAATCATCCCTCCTTCCCTCTTTTTTTTTTTTTTTTTCCTTTTTTTTTTTCCTTTTTTTTTTTTTTTTTTTTTTTTTCCCCTTGATCTATATATGAATGAGTCCCATTCTCTCTCTTTTCCTTGACATATTCAAATCAATGGTGAGAAAATCTTGTTCAAAGGGAAGACATTGACAGAAGTCTCAGAAGGGTTGTACTGCCAGAGATGTTTCCAAAGTTGTAAAAGAGAACTCCAGCTGGCCCTGGAGCATATAAATGGTATTAATGTTACTTTGCTGTAATGCAAGGTCTTTTTTAAAGAGCTTTGCAATTTTGTGAATGTGGTAAGATGTCCTGAAAGTCCTTTCTGAAAAGAAATTTGATGAGGTGCCCTATTTTTTAGCCTCTTCTGCAGGATGCTCTGAGGAATAAGTTTGATCTTGGTGTTTGGAAAACGTCCGCATGCAATAGCATGAGTACTGAGAAGCAAAGAGATAGCAGTGATATACCTGGAACACTTGGGACTTTGCAGAAAAATGTAGCAGGCCAAAAATCAAAAGTATATTTCAGATGCCAAAGGGATTACGTTAAATTTAGGCCACATGTAAGTCTTAAAGGACTGAATTCAAAACAGATGTTGCAAAAGAAGGTTCAGACAAGGAACTGGAAAATAAAAGCAGAAATGAGAAAAGCAACAGTACTCTTAAATGGAACCTGGAGCAGTTAGGAAATCTAAGGAAAAAATTCAGACGTTAATTGGACAGAAAGGATAACAAGAACAATCACAGTGATTTAAGGCTATTGCATTGTTTCAGAAAATGATGTCAAATTATATACAACGAATGAATTAGACAAGAGAGAAAAACTGACCTTTAATTGTGACCTTTAAATTGTTTCAATTATTTCCTAATGTCAACAAACCAGTAATTGAACTATACTAAATGACATTGCCTTAACACCCAGTTAACAGCTTGCATCGACAACCATAAATTTAGCACTATCTTTTTATCAGATAATTAGTGGCAACTGTAAGACCTGTAGCAAGTTTCACGTTGTGTTTGGCTTAAAATTATTTCTTATTAAGTAATGGAGACATATTCACACAGCAAGTACTTTACCAGATAAGTGAGAAACTCACTAAACATTTTAATTTAATATAACAAGCTGAATCACCAACAGGACAGAAAACTATTTTAAAATACTATTAACAATGTTATCTAGAATATTCTTTATTTCAGCTACATGTGATGTACTTCTTGTTCTGCACATGATCCAGATTCCTCATTTGCACACCTGAGTCAGCTTTGAAATCTGTGGATGGTAGGACTTGGAAATCACTCAAATAGAGTGTAGAATATACTGAAAGTTGTACCTGTCTTTGAAATTTGTCCAGACAAAACAATGAAGACTCGTAGAGTATTTGCTCCCTGAAGCTCCCCATCAGGGCACTCACTGAAGAGAAAAGCTCCTGTCCATCTTGAGTTTACTTAAGGCACAACTGTGTTGAAAACTGACAGTGAAGAAAGAATAGCCATACTGCATGCCTCATCAATTTAGCTAATGGTTAACTGGAGACACCACCTTAGTTTTCAAACTCAGCATGCCTTTACACTCTGAGTGTTTCACTGAAGCCTGAAAAAAATAAGATGTATACAAATTTTGGAAGAATGAGTACCTTTAGATCTTCTGCTAAATCCTTCCTTTATCAATGTGTGTCCATCTTAAAAATTCTAGTGATGGGAATTATACATCTTTCTTCCTCTGCATGACATAGGAATGCATGCTTCTCAAAATTGCCAGGTAGGAAGAGACTTAAACTTCAAATAATAACAGCGGCAATAACTTTGAAAATCAAAGCTGCTTATCTTATCAATTTCCTAATTTTCATGTTTTCATTTTCCATTCAGTTTTACTGCTTATAACAAACAACTGGTCTGTAGGATTTGATTGCCTTGTATGAGGTTGTTGGGGTTCAAAGTGGCCATTTGGACACTAAATTCTCATTCAAAAGAGCTGTGTTCCAAGGCCAAAACACTCAGACCCTGTCTGGATTCTTTTAATGTGGTTTCAAACATCTTCAAAACATTAAAGGTATCTACAGCCTGATATTCATATCTCCAATTGTAAACGATTACACTTTTAAAAAACATTGTAAAGACCATTTATGACCACTGAAACACAAGACCCTGAAATACACTAGTTTGGATTTAGGTTATATTTTGACAAATTTGATGTTAAAAGCCTTACAGGAAGAGAAAAGGACACAACTCTTTCCTATTTCTGATTTCAACTTGACCACACAGGCAACAGAAATGACTGATGAAATCATCCTGGTGAACCAGTGTCCTCATCCATAGCAAAATGAGCTCAGTTTTTATATAATCCAGAGGTTGTCTCCCAGTTTTTCTGCAAATGCTTGCTAATCTACTTTTTCATAGTAAGGATCCATCAGTTATAAAATTCCAACTCCATTGCCTTGCCTACATACTAGGAGGAGTTACAGAGATTGGAAGGCTTGGCTGGAGATTATCTGCCCATCTTAACACCACACAATCAAAGCAAGATCAATCACAGCTGACCAAGAAATGGCAGCAAAGGAATTTCCACTTCATTTCTAGCATGTTCAGGCCATTATCAAGAGTGGAGCCCATTTTTAATGCAATACTGATTCTGGTGGCACCAAAGAATAACATAGAATATGTCAATATCAAGAGGGTCCTGCAGAATAAATGGAAAATAATCAATAATAAAAATCCTTACACTTCAGTTTTTTGCTAGCCCAGCAAACAAACAGCAACTTTCTGAACAGCATGTTGTCCTTGTGGGCTGGGAAAACCATAAGATAATTACAAGCACAATGAAGCTTGGAAAACAATTTTGTTTTCAACAGGCATCCAAAATGTCTGTCAGAACAACTGAAGACATGATGACCATTTTATTTAGGTGCATATATATTATATATAAAATCTAGACCAGAAAAGAGAAATTATTCTGACATATCATTAAAACATAGTTCCCAACAAATTACAGAACTGATTCAGACCTGGTAGGATTAGGATGCACTTCAGATGACTGACTTATCTGCAGCAGTCTGCAGTGAACAATACTGCACAGACCTTCTCCCAGCAGGAAGTGGCTACTACTGAGTCTCAAAGACAACAGAAAGCTATTTGTGTACTCTGCTTTCCTCCCAAAACTATAGCAATAATGCTAATTCAAACCAATGTGTTGATAATTACAGGAAAATATTACTTCTGTTGGCTGTTTTTGCAAAGATTGTTACCACAAAACATGCAGTGCACAGTCATGACACGATTCTCAACATTGCCTACCACTAACAAATGAGTTTTGGCTAAATCATTGAGAGAATCTGCCTATTGAGAAAAAATCTCATTGTATGTATTCCTATTCATTCTAGTTAGGGGTCCAAGTAAACCTGCATCCTTGTTTCCACTCAGCATGCTAATGTCAAAGGCATGAGTAGAATCCCTCTCATTTACTATGTATTAGCGCTAATACACTTTTCAACATAAATCCTTTGAGTAAATGAAGCATTGATATTCGGGGACCCTAATGGGATACATTAATTACAAGTAGTATAAGAAAAGAGGATTACTAAAATGCTTGCTGGAAACAGAAAATGAGATTAAAAGGGGGCATTTTGGCTGAAGTTCTTCAGTCTATTAAAAAAAAATATACAAGATGATTAGTCAAGGAGAAACTAGAAAGACTGTAAGTGAAAAACTCTGAGGGTCAAGGAGAATCTGGGAAAAGAGATTTATTCTAAAAGTGGAAAAGAATACAGATAGAAATAAGAAAAGAACTTAAAGGATAAATAGTGTGGTATTTGAAATATTACAAAGCCATATTCTCCAGAGGAGAGCAGAACTAAGGACCAGATATTGCAGATGTTTAGGCATGTCAATGACTGTAATAACTTTAATCATGCGGTTATAGTGAAATAATGAAATCCTTGCAATTTAGTTATTGGAATGGAAACATCAACCTCTTCCAGTTATCTTCAGATAACTGAAAATGCTGCCTTGTTTTCCACCACCATAAGATAACTGCATCCAAGTGTGTGCAAGCAGAGAAATCAAGAAAGCATAGTGAGGTAACTATGTTCTGTGTTCTATGTTCAGTGTGACCAGCATATTAGAAAGGGTTCAGAAGTGATCCCCAAGGAACAGAAATCCAGTACCAAAAGACAGACATTACATGATGCGAGGAGGTTAAAAAGTCAATTAAGGAAAACGTAAATAAAATGTAGATGGAAGTTTTGCTAACAAAGCCTATTATACAGCAGGAAAAAAATACAGAATCACTGGAACCAGACTCAGGCATACAAAAGCAAAAACTTTTATCATGGCTTCCTACACAAGCAGCTGATTTTCTGTCATTGGCAACTCTAAATAAAATACTGAGAATATCTTATAAATTAATGGTATGTAGGACACACCAGGGTGAATGAATTTCCTGTGCAGCCTGTTACAAAGTCAGATTAATCATCCTTTTCCTGTAATGTATCCAGAAAGTACGATTCTTGATACACAAGAACTAAAAGAAAGAAAGAAAAAGAAAAACTGCCAAAGAAAGGTAACAGAATACAGAGAGTGTAACATTTTCCTAATATGAGCAGATGTAATGAAATACAAGCAAGAAGGAGGTCTACAGTGGGATCTCTAAGGCCAAACCTTACTGCCTAAACTTCTAATGTTCCATTTCAGAAAATAGGGTTGAGACTGCTGCAACGATACATTATGAAATGTGGAACAACAGGGACTAGAAGGCAATCACTTTTGAGAGTTTTTATCCTCTTTATATATTCAACTACTGTAGCACAATCCAGTCAAAGAGAAACCAAATGTACTACATGGCTGCAAAAAATATTGCTGAGGAAAGAGTATTTTACAGGAAGGATTTTATTTATTTATATATTTTAACTTATTTATTATTATTTTTAATGGAACAAAAATAACCAACAAGAGGGAACCCAGAATCAGTTACTCATCTTTCACTTTTTTTTGTTAAATAAAAAAAAAAGTCCCAGTTAAGGGATTATATCTGCTGTTGTAATCACAGGAGGTAGCTGTTTATTGCAATGTGAAGCAGTATAGCATTGACTTAAACAGTTTAAGGGTATAAAAAGAAAATGTTTTTAGTAACACACTATTTTAACTACCAGATTACCTCACAAACCAGGGTATTCAGAATTTATTTAATACAGAGAAAACCCAGTATCCTTATCCCATGGTATAAATTTCTACACAGCTGGACACCTGCATTCCACAGTAAAAGATACAGCAAAAGTAGCTTATTGAATCACACGCTGTTATGAATTGTGCTATTGAGAAACCCAAGCCCACTCAAAGGCAGTACAAGCTCACCAGCTGAAGTAACCGTTACCCTTGTTACAATCTTAAAAATAAAGTATCTTCAATTGTATTTAGAATTTGGTATTTTCCTGACAAAAACAACTGTGCTTTGGCTAAAAAAAATAATAATAATTTAAATGTATTGAGAATAAATGAAGAAAGTAAACACTAAGTTGAAAGTATGGGGTAAGACCCAACCATTTTTGTCCTTTTGCCTGTTACAAAAGTGCTTCTATTTGCTCATTAAACAGGGAATTACAGGGACAGCTTCCAGGGTTTTCTTATATCTTCTTTCCCCATAAATTCAAATAAATTCCATGTCTATAAAGGAGAAACATCATAACTTGATACCCGTGTAATTATTCTCTCTCCCGCAGGTTGTATTCACTTGCTTTCCTGCCTTTGCTCAAAGACTTTTTTTATGTGAAGATAAGGATCCTCTTTGATCTCTTGCTATATCCTTGGGGGCATAAGACATCATTTTCTCTGTGGAGCCACCCTGGTAATTTTGCTCCTGTTGCCAGTGCAGCCACAATCTTCTCAAGAAACTTTATCTTTGCTGCTTTTTTCTTACACAGAACTTGCATGTTTTATCTTATTATTTCACGATTATAGAAAAATTCAGCTTAAACCTATTTGTATGGGAAGTGGCATATTTATGTATGGAAATATTATTTTTGTTACTGGTATCTTATCAATGCAACTCTTCATACAAGCAGAATAGATAGCACAGTGTGTATGTTTTGGTTTTCAGCTATGTGCTGAAGACTTACTGACTTTCCTGAAAGATATAATCAAACTTACTGTTTAATTTTCCATATTAATATAACTGTTTCGAGTGCTTTAAGGGAAAAAAAAAGAAGAAAAGAAGAAAAGAAAAAGAAAGAAAAAAAAAAAAAAAAAAAAAAAAAAAGGAAAGACAAGCATTCAAAATAAACAAGCTTAAGAAAAACATTTTCACCATGAGTCCTTTGCTCAGTTCGCATCCCAAGACAAATGACATTAGCACATAGCTAATTGTTTTCAAGTTGCTCCGTGTACTTCTAATACTTTATTTCACTCTGTCTCCACCTTTATTCAGTGTTCTATCACAGAATGAAAACATGATACTAAATAAAGACAAAAGTAGCCTGACAGCTGCACAAAGAACTAAGTAGCAACCTCTTTACGTTTACTTTAAACCACATAATCAATGTAGAAATGTATGAATCAGATAGTGTCTTAATATTCTCACAACACAAAGTTAATAACTAAAACATTTATTTCAAATCATTCAAGAGGTGTAATATTCCTTATTTTATTTTAAACTATTTTCAGGGCCAAAGTTCATTTTAATACTTCACTGGCAGCTCCTTGAAATTTATGTGTGATGAGATTAGACACTGCTGATTCACAACTATTTTTGTGTTTTTAATTTTTGTGAATAATTGCAGTTTGTTTGTTTTGAACAATGCTCATAACCTCAAACATCTTCAAATAATTAGCTACATCAAAAACTGAATCTATGTATACATGTTTATATTTACATTCCATGCTTATGTTAACCCTTTAATTTCACTCTTTGTTTAGCTCTCTAAACAGCCACTCACAATGGTGCCTTTAAATGCATCATGAGTGATACCTGCTTTGCAGCTTTGTCTTTAAATTCCTTTAACATAAGTTTTGTTTTCCATTTCATTCTTTTAAATTCAACAGAATCCCATGGAGACTAAGAGAAATTCCTTGGATTACTTCAATGAGAAAGAGAAGCATTCCTCTATAGCCATAAGAAATTATTTGGTATGACTAGAGAGAAGTTGCCATACATAAAGCATGACCTTCAATGCTTGGAGTACTGTTGAAGAACCTATTAAGTTGTATGAGAAGAAAGCACCAGACTTATATCCAGCCTGTTATAAAATTAGTCTAAGCAGGTTAGGTTCAAAGAACAAAACATGTGCATTCTTTAATCCTAAAGAGGCTTTCTTTCCATGTTCCTACACAAAACTCTCAAAAGACAAGTTGACAATTTTCAATAAAGTTTTCAGTTCTGGCTAGTTCCACACTAGCAGCCCTTTTTTTAACAACTCTGGTACAGCCACGGTATAAGAAGAAGCACTGACATCAGATTGACATCAAAGTAACATGAGAAAAAAATATATATATTCATTTATTTCTGAAAATTCGTTCTTTCTACATTCCCATGAATTCTTGGCTGGGAGAGAGAGAGAGAAAGCCACTCAACATTTAGACTCTTTTTATGATGACAGGGTCATATTTTAGATCATTGGATCTAGATAGGCTTAGAAAGAACTTGTAACTGCTAATGATAAAAGATTTTGACATGACTGGCCTGCTATTCCCATAGGACAAAAACCATTTTGAATGGCACTTCAAGATAGTCCACTACTTGAATATGCTTCAGATAATAGGATGTTATAACTTTCAAAGGTAGATTGTCAAAGAATACAGGAATACTGCAAGACTTAATTATGCCCTCACAATGTTTTAAACGTATTTAATGGGCTATATAGGCTGGATCCAAAGATTACAAAATTCTATGGAAAGACTCCTATTGACATGAATGGTGCTGTGAAGCAATTATTCAGTTATTAGAAACTCCTTTTCTATTTGCAAAGCCATTCAGCAGATCTGTCATTTACAAACTGTCAGCTTACTGTGCAGGGAGCAAGAGTTCAGAATTAATGTATTTTTATAAAATTACTTAGTCACACAAGAAACAGACAGGCATGGTTGCTGCTGTGAAAGACATCCGACAAAAGAATTTTGATTACTTTGAAAGTCAGTTGGCATGAATGAACACCTCCTTTGTCTATGGGAATCTGGAG
The DNA here is from genome assembly GCF_039878825.1 of Excalfactoria chinensis. Taxonomy (NCBI): domain Eukaryota; kingdom Metazoa; phylum Chordata; class Aves; order Galliformes; family Phasianidae; genus Excalfactoria; species Excalfactoria chinensis. Next base: position 46,840,078 of record NC_092828.1, read on the forward strand.
GCAGAAGTATGATTCAGATTAAGAAACCAAAAAATATGAGATCAAGAAAAAGCAAGCAGGCAAACATTCAATTGCTAAGGTGAAAATTGTAAAATATGAGACCTATAAGTGTGAGCAGACAGAATCATTTTCCAATTTTTGCAAAAAACAAGCAAACAAACAAAAAACAACAAACAAAGAAAAAAACAAAGAGAATTTAAAAATATATGATACTACTTTGCCAGACACATTCAACCAACACTTTATTGTTTTTAAAATAGAATTGCCAAAAGAATTCTCCCCACACTGAGTCTGCCATGCTGGAGTTTGATTTTGGTAAATCTGAAGATTCTGAGGACACCTTTTGACGAGCTTCAATTTTTCCCCCAGTGTCAACTGGCTGAATTATAACATTCAACTGAAAGCTGAGTTGAAAGCCTGAATCGATCTGCTACAAATGGCAAATTACTCCTTTATCTTTCCTTGTATTTTGTGTAGTATGAAGTAGTACATTTCACAGAATCCTTGGAAGCTTAAGTAGAAGTGAACAAAAATCCAAAGACAATTTTATCCTAGTATACGACCAAGCACTGGTAGCCAGAAAATAGGCATCTAATTACACAAAGAAATCTTATAATCACAAGTAAAAAAAAACCAACACAACATTATGAAACTATGATTCACAATCTAAAAGATCTCTGAGTTTACTTGTGTATACAGCAAAGTGGTGGCTGTCTCCATCCTTCAGACACTCAAACAGTTAGTATAGAAACTGCTGTAAGCTAATACTCACTCGGAAATCCATCATGATGATGACTATAAAAGCACTAGACTTGGTAGCACTACTGCACTGACCAAATAGCTAAATAGCCTCCTGCCCAGGTAAAAAAGAAAATCCATCCCCCAAAAGGCTAATTTTTTAAATATTATTTTTAAAGATTGACACCTGTAGTAATACTTAGAATAAGATGTCTAACAGAATAAAAAGAAATTTTAAAAAGAACTGAAACATTACAGCAGCAAGAATCATGTCATAGGAGCTACTATAAAATAGTATTGCACTTCTTCTGTGAATAAACCATTTAATGTTCTCTCCAGAATATATGAACTAGTAAGGAAGCCTAAACAACTTTTATTGTCTAAAGATTTATTCTTTTCCTTTCAAGGAAAGATCCTAGAAATAGTTTAATGATAATGCACACAACTCATCATCCAAAGTTCCTTCTAACAAATAAGGCACATCAGCAGTATTAGTCACATAAATCTACTTCCTTGGAGCAATGCGTTCTTTAATAACTTCAAATTTCAAGAAAGATTCCAAAATCTCACTAGCAACATTTAAAACATCCCACAGTAAGATCTTACAAAATGCATTTCAGGTTTAATTTATTTTTTCTTTAGATTGTTTAGACATTTATTGAAGAAAAATTACTTTGATGTAGGAAAGTATAAGAAATAACAAGAAGCAGACAATGTATTTAATAGAAAAAGAAGTAAATCCCTTAGAACCAAACTCGATTTATTTTCAGCTATCTAGTCCAGCTTATTTCAGTGAGACTGTTCATCTACTTAGATTTAAACAGATATCTTGTTCCTTACAGAAGCAGGATATTACTCACCGTCTCTTTTCTCACAAGAGTGGAAGAAAGAAAATGTGCTGTAGTAAATAGCCAAGAGTAGATTTCATCTCTGCCATGGTTTGACTTTATTTTTAATCTGAATGCACTTTAGGATGACTGCCTGATTTGAATGCCTACTTTGTCTCATTCATACTTTAAAATACAGGTTTAAGGCTGTTAGAGAAGTGGAAGAACTGCAATTTAATAACATGCTTTTAGAACATTAACTAAGTATTTGAAAAGCAGATTGTTCTCATTGATACACCTAATGATGGAGAGAATTTGTTTTTGGTTTTGCAGCTGGGTACAAATGTAAAATACTAAAAATCATATGATGCTCAATAAGGGGGAAAATCCTTCATAGGAGGTATGTGAAATGAATCAAAGAGTTTCATACCAACTTTCCCAAAGTTGGGTAGCTAAATGTTAGGAAAATAAATCTTTGTCCAAGAGAACAGAATTATGGGCTCTTAAGGACTAAATACTTAGTTCCTAAAAGCTCTTGAAAGCAATTCAAGACATTAACACATTACCTGAGTGTCCTTATTACTTTCCAGTTATGATCTTGTTATAGTTTTTAGCACTCTGCAGAAAACTTCACAAGAAAAATTTTAAACTCAGGTCCACTGCATGGTGATTAGCTCTAAGACTGTAAGGTGATTGTCATTTCACATAGAATTCTGTGGAGATAAAGACTTACTGGAGGAAGATGATATCACATAGCATTTGCTGGCAAGAATACAAAACTTAGTAATTGAAAGCTGATGATAAACTCAGACTACAAAAAGAGGAAACTTTCCAAGTAAATGATGAAAATAAACACTGAAATAAATTATTTCATGTGGTGGATTTATCTTTTTCAAAGAAGAATTGCTTTCTTTTTTCCCCAGAGATATGTGCTTGGATCCACCTTCCCTGGAGTAGCATTTGGCCTGTTTGACTAAGGAATGCCTATTCCAGTCTCTTTCCTGACATGATCATCACCCTTTGAATAATGGGTTGTTCCTTATACCCAATATAGTCATGAAATTCTAGGCCATTAAGGTAATTCTTAGAATAAACAATTTAGCCAGTCCCCTACATGACTGAATGAAATTATTTTCTGACCTATCTCCTCCCTAATTAATAACTTATAGAAATATTGTTGCAAGCAAAGTTTTAGTTTTCCCTAGAAGCATAACATATTGACTACAGCTGGATCAATGGTACTAAAGCAACTGGCTATCTCAAGGTCTCCAAACCCTCGAACATGGATGCCCATCCTTTCGGTTTTCCTAGGCCACACTGATTAAGGAGAAATTGTCTTGGGCTGCATATAAAATATACAATAGAGTCAATATATACAAGTAACAAAACAAAAAGAAGGCAATAAAAGCATAAAACTAGTGGGTTGGATTTGTATACAGTAGAGCATTCCTTCCCATGACCAGGTGGTATTCCTGCTCAATTATGGACATTTAAGATGACAGGAAGGAATTTCTTCAAAATCCCCTTCAAACTTGCTTCTCTTCTACTATATCAGAGTTGTGCTTTGAGAGTTACAACCCAGTCCACCTCAGGCTTCCTCAGATCCTAAGTCAACAGCATCTAACTAAAATTGGAGGGATCTCATTAAAGTTTGCCATAATCTAACTACTAAACCTATAAACTACTAGCTACTAAATTACTACTTTCAAATTAGTTCAGTTTTACTAACTTACTGGTGCCAGGTTTGACATAAAATGAATAGTTCTCATCTATTAGCTGAAAAAATCTTGACAAACATGAGGTTCTTCCTCCACCAAAACCAAGGTGAAAACATCCATATGGTCATGTGAAAGCCTGATGAGTATAGGCACATGGGTACTCAGTACTTATATAGCAGTCGAGTCAAAAACAGTCCAAATTTTTTATTTTTGATCATTTAGGCAACTAAACTTAGAGGCTTGGTCATGAAGGATTTCCTCCCTTTCCCTCACTCTCCTTCCAGATCTGCTGAAGACTGATCAGTATGTTCTGAAAACCATTCCTAAAACCAAATAAACTTCTTTTTGATAGCTGTAAAGAGTAGACCAATATTTCAAACCCTTTGTTAAAGCACGTGTCAACAAATGGACATTCCATCCTTCTTGGATGTCATGGGAAGAAAAACTTTCTAAGGGTGTTTTTGTTACATCAGGACACAGAATCTCAGCTAAAAAATGCCATGCTGGTTTATATCTTAGTAAGAGAGCTGACTCTTACTGTTGTACTATAAACTTCTAATTCATTAAATTTTTTTTGCATCATTAGCAGCAGTTTGACTTGTTATAGCCAACCTCACAATACACAAATAAGACCACTGAAAGAGAAATCTCATTTGTAACAGATGTGGGAAACTCAGCTCATGTGCAGCACTATGACCTTGCAAATTATTCTTTGTTCCTAGAGACACAGTTACAGTGAAAATCAAAACGCTAATATCAGGAAAGCAAGAGTATGTTATTGCCTCTAGCAGTGAATGCTGATGAATTATCAATTATGCTCTGCTGTATGTCTCACGATTTCATTAGAAAAAGGTTGTGGCAGAATTATTTAAACCTAATTCCTAATGACACTATTCAGAATTTTCCTTTACTCCTTGTGTAATGCAAGCTACTACTGCATTAACAATTATAACAGGCACTGCACAGTCCTAAACAAGTACGCTAAGTACCACGCTGGTCTCCACAGTAGAACAGCAGATGCATCTATGGGGAACGCAGCAGCCTAATGTGATCTTTTAGAAACAACTTAGTATGTCGAAGAAGGAAGGCAAGACAATACATAATACTGGTTTTCCAAAATACAGATAGAAAATTAAGTACCTAAAGTCATAAGTTCTCATAAAATTAGGTCTTTGTTATCCACCATAAGAATTAGAGGAAAACAGTAGGTACCTCCCACGTGTTCAGATTTTTTTTTAATATTTTATGAAACTTTTTTTTTTTTTAGAGAGAAAAATTCCAAAGGCACAAATACACTGAGTAGCAGAAAATTACTTTAAATGTTCCACTTATTGTAAACACCAGGCACTTCATCTAGTTCTAAAGATACATCAAGAGTGATTATTTTCTTTCAAAATTTATGTTAAAGAAGTTATGCAACACAAGTCACTAATGTAACATCACAAGCGTGCACACATACTAAGATAGAGTACATTTAAGGTTGCTTCATTTTATCAAAAACTTGGAGATAGTCAAATAAAATTTAACAGATGCCGCATTCAGTCAGTCATGGGGACGTTTCTTTTTTCTTACCAGAAACAGAATTTTACTCCTGTAAGTCATGATCCAACTGCCAAACTGTCTGGAACTATATTTAAGTAGATGACATCGCAAGGTGCATTTTTACCTACAACTATTTTATTTTCCTGTGCTTTTGAACCTCATCACAGAAAATCATAAAATTTAGTCCAGAGAAAGATCCAGTTGTTCAGATTCCATTAGTCAAACTGTTATCACCAAGTAAACTCCCAACACTGTACAAGACAGGTGTCAGGGTGTGTCAAGAGAGCTCTGAGCTCTCTTGTGTGAGAGAGGAGCAGACTCCCTTGCTGGTACAGAATAAAGGACAAAGGACCTTTATTCTAGATGTTTCCAGCCTTTTATACCCACGCAACAACTGGTTATACGTAGGAGCTGGGCACAGTCTTCTTTTAGTTCTGGCTCAAATTATTGCTAAGCTTTTTTACTCATTAGCAAGATAATGACTTTCTTTATCCCACATCAAGGCATGACCTATTTAGCCTGGGTTGCCATGCTTCCTGGAGGCAGAATTAGAGCTAAGCTCCCTCAGCTCCACGCGCTACACAGAGCACAGTCTCAGGCTGTATTTTGTGCTTGCAGTTTTATTTTCTGTACTAAAAGCAATCTCTAAGACAATATAAGAATTATGTACAGGGATTAAAACAAAGCATGTGTTTAAAAGCTTTACACAATGCAGCTCATAATGTTTAGTGTCTTCTTGGTCTCTTCTGGCATTACTGGGCTGGAAAAAGGCTGTAGGATCAACTACCCTCAGTGTTAAATGTATCACTGCAATTTTCATTTTATACAGCAGATTTTACTTTATACACTGTTAGCTAAACTCTTTTGCTTTTCTCATCATTAACAGGGAGTTAGAAAGTTACCATTAAAAGATGACGATCTCATCATATAGTTTTCCATTCAATATTATATGCAAGACAAAATGCAATGAACTTAACTTTAGAATACATCGTATAAAAATAATATCAGCGCTCTGCGGGGGAAATTTCTGGTATTCATTTATTTTGTTGCTGTTTTTTTGTTTGCTTCACTGTTATGTAATTGTAATGGTTTAGAAATCAGAATATGGTATAGTCTTTTTCTGTTGAGTATACACTGTCGCACAGAAAAGACTACTCAGAAACAGCTTAGTTGCAGGAAGATGTCATGTTTGTCATGCTCTCCTGTTGGCTTTCACAATGAACAAATCCTATTTCTATCATTCAAAAAATGTGTAATTGTCATTGTCATGTTCTTATACTTGTTCCATTTCCTTGTGTTTATAAGTCCCTTAAATATTGTACACACTAAAACTCTCTACTTTGGAATCTCTAACACTGAGTTTTTCCAAGCTGATTATCAATGGCATTGATTTATCCAATTCATTTTCCTGACTACTGACATTAAATCTAGAGTTGGCACTTCATAATTTAGCTAAGAAGGATTCTGACAAGGCATCTTAACTTGAAAAACAGTGCTGTATTCTGAATAAAGGGTGTCATTAAAGATGAATCCTTTCTCTATTTAAATCCTTGGGAAAACACCAAAAATAAGAGAGGAAGACAAGTCAGGATTCAATAAAGTATTTATCATTTTGAATCCTGTAGGCAGAAAAAGAAAAAGAAAAAGAAAAAGAAAAAGAAAAAGAAAAAGAAAAAGAAAAAGAAAAAGAAAAAGAAAAAGAAAAAGAAAAAGAAAAAAGGAAAAAAAGAAAAAAGAAAAAAAAAAAAAAGAAAAAAAGATTCACTACAATCACATTAGTAAGATCTGTTTTTCTAAGTTAATTTCTTCAACTATGGGTGTCCTAAATTCTCCCTGACTCATTTTAGGCATTAAGCAATTGCCATTTTCCTAAGCAAGGCAAATTTCAGAGGGCTTCAATGTCTTTCCATTTCCAAAGTGAATATGTAATCCCATTGTAAACTTAGGATAACATGTACACAAAAATAGCAACACTAGAAGTAATGAAGGTGATGTCATACGGCATTACCATACTGAGTTTTAAAAGCTTTCAGATAAGCTATAGTGTTATCCACTTTCTTGCAATATTGATTAAACAGGGAATCTCCACTAAGAGTTGGTTTTCTTGGAAGAACCATGTGATGGCAATATATGGGAGTTAATTAGATCACAGATTTGATTATCAGACAACAATGCAAGAATTATCAGTTCATTGGTTCTCTTCCCACCTGCTGTCCCTAGCTTAAGGAAAGCCATCAGTCACATTTACATCTTAGGAGCCAGCTGAGCTTACACATCCATAACAGAAAACCTATGTCATGGGAAAGAAAGTGCACATCAGGAAGAGACTACCAAACATACTTCTCTACTAAAAGTCATTCCACACAGTACTGAAAATAAGTTTTTGTAAACTTGGCTTAAGGGAATACTGTCAAAGCTCAACAAGGTTATGATGACAAAGGGGATAAAAACAGTATACTTCAGAAACAGAAACCATGTCAACTCTCCTGGTCACTCCAGTATTTTCTTTCAAAACCTGTTTGGTTTGGATTGAAAAGAATTAAATTTACTAGTGAGCAGCCTCTGTTCAGCCCTACTACTTCCGAGACTCAAAATTTTCTCTTCTCCATAACCTGTGGATTGAGCCTTATGTAACAAACCTAGCAGATACTCAGCCCAAAGGCAGCTGAACTCTTGTTGCAACCTGGACTTCTGTACTCATCTCAGGCTGAGATGCCCCAGACATATCCACTATGAACAATTTCTCAAGATAACTCCACTGCTGGGAAAATTTTTGTCTGGGTGACAGATGTTGGGTGATTTTTACATGGGTTAACAGTAATTAGGATTAGGATTGACAAAATCTGAAGCTTCAGTTGCACTGGTCTGGAAAGCAGCTGCTCAGGAAAAGTGTAAGATGCAGCACGAACTTGGGTGGGAGATACTCTGGGTTGTGACTGACAGTGCTTTGCACCAGGCTATGTCAAATGCAAGAGTCAGAGAAAGCCAAGAGCTCCAGCGGGAGTGGTGCTGGCAAGAGATTGCCAAAGCAGGGGGCTAGCAGAGAGCTGTGCCAGCAGAAATTTCATATCTGGACTTTGTCTGAGGGCTGGGCTTTCACAGCTATCTGTAACTTCAGTGAAGTAGCAAAGTTACAGCAGAAGTCCAACAGCTTATTTAAAAAACAGTCAGTCTGCTTGTATGAACTCCAAGTGCATAATCTAACTTAAACATCCAGAGTTTACATCTTCTAACAAAAGTGGGTTGGGGTATGATTTACAACAGTACAGAAGATATAAACAGCATTTATATAAGTGTAAGCATAAACAGAATGCATTTTGTGCTTATTAACCTAAAAAACAAATGTAGAAGTACTCTTCAGGAAAGAACAAATCTGGGACAAATTGTCAAAAACAAGAAAGCTGTAATCATGGTTGGCATTTTTTTTTTCAACTGAGCCCTAAGGCTGTGGATATGATAGCAGATTCAATATGCAAAATTGCATCAAGTTCTCAAAACCTTGTAAAATTCAGGCATAACAGACTGCTTTCAGAGATGATTGTCTAAATTTTCTTATTTGTAATGTCTTTCTAGAAAATGATGTCCTATCCAGTCTTGTATAATATTTCATAAAATTTTTATTTTATTTTATTTTATTTTATTTTATTTTATTTTATTTTATTTTATTTTATTTTATTTTATTTTATTTTATTTTATTTTGCTGGTAGTGTTAAACAAGGAATAGTTATGACTCTCCTATGTAAGTTCTGATTTTATTCATAGAATCAGAATCACTCAGGTTGGAAAAGACCTTAAAGATCATCAAAGTCCAGCCTCAACCTAACCATACTACCCTAACCAACCCTCCGCTAAATCAAGTCCCTGAACACCACATCCGAAAGGTTTTTAAACACATCCAGGGATGGTGACTCAACCAGCTCCCTGGGAGCCCATTCCAGTGCTTAACAACCCTTTCTGTAAAGAAGTGCATCCTAATACCCAAACTAAATATCCCCTGGCAAAACTTAAGGCCATTTCCCCTCATCCTCTCACGTGTCACAAGTGAGAAGAGACCAACCCTGCTCTCACTGTAAGCACCTTCCAGATATGGAAAGAGAGCAAAAATTCTTTAATGAAGATCCATGAAGGCCTTGTACTTCCATTTTCAGGTTAAAAGAAAAAACAAGCAAACAAACAAAAAATCCTAGCCGTCTCACTTAAAGTGATGAGGTGCGTAAAATGGTAGAAAGACTTCAATAGATAGCAATCGTACAGCAAAGATAGAAACAGAAATCCATGAATTCCTAACATTTATTCTAATAGCCAAAACCTGTTTTACCTTCCCTTCTATTTCTCTCATTAAGTGTAATATTATCAATAATCGGGCAGGCACTGAGCTTTTGGATAACGTTATTACTATAACTCTTTTATTTAGCTGCTGCCAGTAGTTTTCCTAGAGGCTTCTGCTTTCAATATTTTTTGGGCTTCTAATCCCTTAACAAAGACTCATTCGATGGGTTCTGTTAATGTCATCTAAGCCACACAAAGCTTATCTAAGGTACACTAGCTGCCCCTAGCTGTATGGAGTAGAAGTGCAGCATTCTATCAATTGCATAGGATCGATTACATACAATATTTTCAGCACTGTGTAATGCATAAAACAGTACAGTATAACATTTTTACAATAGAAGACCTTATCATATTTCTTTTAAACCAATAGACTGCAGTGGAGTTCTGATGCCCTTGAGAATTATCAGGCAAATCACAGTCAATTATTTAAGTTTCTGGAAAAAACTACCATGGAGTTACTAATTATTTGGTTTAGGGCCTACAGCTACAGCAATGTAGGCATTCTGTGTTGTGTGTGCTCACTGGAGCTCACAACTTCAGATTCCCATCTGGTTCTCCTAGCAGCTTATACCCATAATTACAGAAAATAAATAAATAAATAAATAAATGTGTTTGTTCTAAATATGATTCAGAATTGAATTGGACATCTACTTAGGAACCTGAGCGTTCACCTTCCAAGTGCACGTATGAAGGATGAGAGAAGGGCCCCACAGTACGGGAGAGAAAGGGACCTCACAGAAACTGGGACAGGGGTAGTGAAAAGATAGAAAGTTTATGTAGAAGTAGGAGAATGGGGATTGCAGACACGGGGTCTGGAATAACAAGGAAGATGAAGGTCATAGAGATAAGGGTGCAACAGCCTGAGGACAGTGAGGTGATCAGATGTTCATGGGGCAAGCTGGAACCAGTGTGGGGGGTGCCCCTCCTGCAGGGTCGAAAGTTTACAGAGTGGAAGATGGTGAGCCTTCATCCCACGACCACCCCCACAACTCACACATGCACAAGGGGGGAGGGACCACATGCTAATGGAGTCTCAGGTATGTAATGAATAGGTATTCGAATTCCTGCAAACTATTGATTATGTATTAGTTCAGCCTATATCTGTAGCATACTTTCTCCTAACGGTGTGCAAGTGAGGTGGAGTTATCCCCCTTGCACCAGGGTGTATGCGCATCACTCATTAAACATACCTGCTTTATAACTACTTTGGGGTTATGGAGTTTATTTTTGCACATCACGTGGACATAGCACATGCATGCTAAGAGTCTTTGTAAAAGTGAGAAGAATTTGTATTATTGTTATTATATATATATATATATATATAAACTGTTGAGTTTGGCTTTATGGTGATCGATGATGATAAGATAATGGTATGTAATTAATGTTTTTTAGGAAGTGAATAACATTCACCTATATGTATGGCAGATATATGGACAGAGAAATCTTAGGTTCAAAAGGAAAATTTTTGCAGAGTAATTTTTATACTACATTTGCTATATTTTGCACTTAATAAAAATAAACTTCCTTTTTAATACCAAAGTATAACAAATTGTTCAGTTAGACCCAAGACAGATTATGAGAAAATCTACACGCAAGAAAGATATGACTACTTTCATAGCTGTAATTCATTTAATTATAGTACCTCTTACAACTTTGAGTCAAGGAAGAGCAGTAGGTGGCTATTTTCTGTCATAGAAACTTTTGTACTTAAATATAACAGGGAAGAAAAGTTGGGAGGGTGTGTTTTTAATCTTCAAGAAATAGAATCATATAATTAGCTTGGTTGGAAAAGTCCATTAAGATCAAAGTCCAACCATCATCCCAACACTTGACTGTCAGTTTATGCATGAAAAATTCAGTAGAATTCCCACTCCCTTTACTTGTACTACCAATTAGTATAAAAAATTCTGACTGTAAAAGACAAAAATGAGAATTCTTGTTAGCTGTATTTTATCCAAGCAAATAGATTTAAATGGAAAACAGGTATTTAGTAGTAAGGCATTTTATCACCCTAATGCAAATATCTAGGGTCACTGTGGATGAATTAGAGTGTTTTCACAGGAAAAGCAATATGAAAAATCTTCACCTAAACAGAGCTCAGTTCAAGACAGGTTTTCTTCTTAAAAAAAAACTCAACCAAGTATTTTCAGAAGGTATTGCAGGTACAAAGCTCTTACATGCTGCCTGGATGGTATACACACTAATATTTGTGCTGCTTTCATATGCTCTGTATTTTTCACTGGTTAGTATACAATGAGTCTGTGAACTGTAATTAAAAGAAATACCATTTAACAGCTTCTCACTGTGGGAAAATTAAGCTCTGGGAGACATTTTGTTGGTTTCTGAAACCATGAATTTAAACAGAATTTAGAAAACCTCCCTAAAGATTTTGTTCCACTTGAGCTCTAAAATGTTCAAACTATTTCTCAATTTGTTTATTTAAAATAAATAAATGAATAAATAAAAATGGCTTTGAGTTCTACTTTTTTGTGTTCAAACCAATTTCTATTTTGCTGATTCATTTGTTACCAAAACTTTGGTAATGCTGACTTTGCACCTTCCTCAAAAATTAAAAAAAAAAAAAATGCTTTGCACTTTTAAACCTGTTGTAGACTGCCTGTGAAGTGATCAAAGTACTTGGATTTTTTCCTTTAGCTTTAATAATGTTACAATTTTGTGGCAAGACCTGATCTAAGAGTAAGGCAGAGAGAAGACTTTTTAAGCTACTTCTTTTTTTTTCTTCTAAATATTCTGAACTTAATCCAGAATCATGCATAACTAGAAACTGCTTCCACTATACTACTTGGTTTCTTTCCAGAAGTGAACCTTTCCATGCCTCAGTGAGAACTTGAAATAAAACCTGGAACATTGCTGGTTATAGTTTCTGATAAGAGGAAAATATCAGATATGCAATGAGGAAATTCTCTTACAAATTCATTCTAGAAAAAATATCCACTGCCTTTAAGTGCATCTCATTATATAAGAAATTTGAATGAAAACTTGTAAGCATCTTCAATTTTTAAAGGAGACTTGGTCTTTTATTGGCTTACTGTAGTGCATATGCTACTATGTGGAACTATGTGAAGGAAGAAACTTCCATGAAACTTTGTAAGCATGGGAAAGAAAGGTCGAATTAAGATTCTAAAGCAAATCTCTGAGGATAAATCTGTGCAAGGCTGTGTGAAATTTGACCCATCACTGAAAATGATCAAAGATTGTACAATGGGGATGTAAACACCATACAATGAGCTTTAACCTGAAAAGATCACAGCTGTGCCCTGGGGTTGTCTCTCTGCTCCATTTTTCTATATTACCTGCTCAGTTTTCCAGTGACCAATTCTAGGGACTTCTGAGCTGAGTTTTGGGCCATTTTTCTTTCTCCTGCCTTGAAGGCTCTGGGATCAGTATTGCTTTTATATTCAAGCTAGGTCTGGATTCACCTCTTTCCTGAGCTTTGTTGAAATCAGTCTCTGATACCACTGTAGCAGCCCCTTCCTGATACCTGTTTTTTTCAAGGCTCTAGAAGAAGCTACGTTCTCTGCATGCTTCTTTGCTTGCTTCAAATTCATGTGTTCCTTTTTCTGCTTTCTTGGAACCCAGTCAAATGAAAAGAGGAATAGAATCAGAATTATCTGATCAGTGATATGTTTTACATTCTTCCTTCAGGTGTAGCAGTTCCTGATAACTGTCATATTCCCTGAGTGATTTTGTAAACTATCAAAAAGAAGCAGGGTTGCCAAATATCAAAATTGAAAATCCAGAATGACAGTTATGAAAGGACTGGTGAAAATCCTTTAATCTCATATCCCCAGCTGAATATTTGGGTGAAGTATATCTGTATTAGATCAGGCTGTCACAAAAAAACATATTTACATAAGGTGAAAATTACTTACGTTTAGGAGAGGATGGATAAAGCTGTTAGTCACTATCTGTGCCAAACTGACATAAAAGGTTATTTGGACTACCATAACTTGTTTTTTTGATAAGTAACATAAACTTTGGATTTATGCACCGTAACACAGTAAATATACTGTTCTCAGATTTTCCTTAAGTTTTATTTGCACATTAATATAAATTAAATTAACCATTAAAATAAATTAACCATTAAAAAGTTTTGCATTATGGTCAAGCTGGATTTCATGAATGACTGAGTACACCTAGGCTTGTATGAACCAGAAAAAACAAATGATCAGACAAATACTCTTTTACATCCTCCATGTTTCTGCGTAGCTACACATCTCCTGAAATATCTGAAGTACTTTGCCTCATATGCACATTCCTGAAGCCAACAGAAACTGAAGCACTTAAAAAAAAAAAAAGCAAAACAACCCTGCACTTTATAAACTGGTGTTACACATTCAGACTATTCACCGTGATCAAAGAAGAGATAACACTTCAGATTTTAATTTATGAATAATTGTGAGAATATTTTTAACAGCAACTTCATCAACAGCGCAATTATAAGTCTGATTATAGATAATATGTACAAGAGTACATGAGATACCCATCTAGAGAAAAGGCTCACGTTTAATGTCAGTTGTACTATTTTAAAGAATATTAATTTTACATGTCTTATTCTCACAATTTTAGTCTTATTTTCACCAAACTAGAATGAACATATCTCTTTGGATGTTCCCTCCTTTTCTGAAATGATCATTACCTTTAGATTATTTAGATTATTCTGAAATGATTATTATTTTAAATATTACTATCTTTAAGACATTGGTAATCAGCTAAGTTGGCTACAAAACAGGTACGCCTTTGTATGTTGTAATTATACTTCTCACTACACTGCAGATAGAGATATGAAATACACAAAATGAATGAGGTACTTAGACATTTTGCCTCTAGGTTTTTTTTCTCTCTAGGAGGTATTTCGATTTATTCTCTTTCTAATTGCAACTCAAAACTACTCTTATTGCAATTCTTGCACAAAGGTTGAATATAATGTAATTTTATTCCTGCTGCTGCAGGCAGTCCTGTGTATCCAACAGTTAATTTGTTCAGCCATCCAGAAAGATTTCAGCCTTATCTAGACATCAGTCCCCTTCACCATAACAGAGATGCACACACTTACTACATGAGATGGCCCAAAGCGAATAGTGACATTTATGAATCTGTACAACATGTAGAGTCGACAATATGTAGGACAAATAATGTGAAGCATATGGGTTTTCTTGAGTAGTGTTTAATATGACAACACATCTTTAGAATTTCACATAATATATCAATAATTATTGTGGTAGGAGGGGTGCATTAGCTCTGTTGACATAGTCTCCACTCAAACTTTAAAGCCTTTGCCATGAGCAAAGCATTCATTGCATGCAAAGATTGAAACAGAACTTATGAGTGTGGGCATCTATGTTTGAGGTAAAACGCGTAATATTCCCACTGGTCATAATCACAACTCTATCCCTTACATAACCTGCTTCTGCACAAATACTGGGGGCTTTTGTGCAATTGAGATTTATTTTTTATTACCAGAAGTATTTATGCCAATATACACTGGATTGTATACACTTCCACAAACACCTTTTGTGTGCAATTGCAGAGTTTTTAAAAAATACATACACTTCTACAGCTTTGGATGTTGTTGTTGTTCTTTTCCACAGAGGGCATTTCATAGTTGACAATTAAGGTGCTTGAAAGAAGAGATTTTCTGCAAGTGTCACAAATTTATTCTTACAAAGCTTTGATCATCATTCTTGGTAATAAAAAGAAAAATGCAAATCTTCTGGTTGCCACACCTCCATTTTCAGACTGAATAAAAAATGGCTTGTTCTAGTTAACAAATGAACAAGGAATTGACAGCAGGTTTCAACACTAATTAATCTAGCCGTTCTGCACAAGCAGCAAAGGGATGTCTCCTCTCACTGCATCTCACTTCTAGCCATGGAAAAACAAGTTGCAAAAAAATTACCTCTGATTGCTCTCAGAAATTCATTAACTTCTTGTGCACCTCTTATTTTTACAGTGATCATACCAAGAGTGGCAACTACACTTTATGAACTGAACAAAAATGATGACACCAACCTCCAAAGCACCAGAAACTGGTTTAAGATCTGTCTTCCTTGTACCTGTAACACACTAAATATAATCTCATTGCACATTTAATTTTTCTTTCTTGAGCCAACTACCATTTTCTGCTTTCTCTGTTTTCCAGAATTAAGATGACTTTCCATCTGCTACAACAACCCTCTGAGACACAGGAGGTGAGTATATATAAACACCTGACTGACGGAATCCTCTCTTGCTACAGAAAGCAAAAATGTGCAGCCAGACCAAAAGCCCAGAAGCCTGTGCATTAACAGGCTCTTGTCAGTAAACTCAGTCACCTCCATTCTCTAGAGCAACAGACTTGTTCTTATAATTAATTACATAATGAATTACTGGTAATAAGAAATATGGGGAAAACACGAGGCTGACATTTCAAGAGTATTTTAGATTGTAATTTGAAGAGTTAAACCTCCAAAAGAAATTAATATTATTGTGATTTTAAGGATATGTTATCCATTAGAACTAAAGAAAAAGTAAACATTGCTGGTTGCTTCTTTTCTCTTTCTTACTTTTTTCTTTTTCCTTACAAGTTTTTTCTTTGATGACTCCTTGGTTAAAATCAATTTACTTTGTAAAAACAGACAAAGGATCAACAACAGTGATTACGGGGCATGTTGATCTGACTAACGTGTTATTAACCCACAGATTTATTAGTCTGATTTGGGAGTCTGTCAACTTCCCTCAGAGTGAGCAGTTTAATTACCAGGACAGGACTGCATGGGTCTTGTTGTTTCATTTTAAAGCAATGCTGCCCCCATGTGGGAGTTAAATGTACAATCTCCTCCATCTCCTGATTACACCTCTTACTCCATCCTGCCTGAAACACATTTTTATAAATTCTATAAATGCAATTAATACATCTTCTAGTGTAATGCACTTGAAAAATGTTTCTAATAGATTTGAATCGAAAATTTGCAGAGATGAGCTTCAACTCAGTGTTCTGTAAAGTCAAAATCATTGCTGCTGAATATGCATACACTGATTAAGTGCAAGTTAAATGTACTTTGGGATGTGCTACTGATATACAGTGCTAAATATTTTTTATTCCAAATTTTACTAAGAAGCTTTTGACATTTTTCTTCATTAGAAGCAGGTAAAAAGAGAAAGTAATTATATTGGATGTCAATTGTAGTGCTTTGGTGTATAATCAATACAAACACATATCCTTGCTGACGATTATTTGCTACAAATAGCATAATACAAGAAATGCAGTGAATGTATCTGTCAAATTATTACTGCTTTACAGAGTTGAGTGTTAGTCTCTTGCGCAGGTAAAGTGAAATTAGATTTCTTTTTCCACTGGCAAAGATGATTTTATAATAACCATACCTCAATATACTGAAGTCATAACACTGCATATGAACCTACATTCTTATCCCTATTCATGCCTTTTTTTTTTCCTCTACTCACCACACTTTAAGGGCTGTAAATGTTATCCACAGAATGGCAACGAATATCTTCACAGCTTGCTAGAAGAAACCCAGAGTGGAGCTTTTAAATGGTCTCTGTACTGAAACTGTACTGAAAGCCTGTTATGTTGCCCCTTAAATTCTGCCAGCCAGCAGATAAGATTTCTGATAAATGTAGACCAGGTGAACAAATCCAGGTGCTCTTCAGCACCCACACACTAGTGTATGACACCAAATCTAGGGACACAAACTCTTCCCCTATAGAAGTTCTACTAAGTGCACTGTGGCTTCGAGGGAGGGCTGCCAGGAAGCTGGTCATTCTTCCCCTGTCCCACAGATGCTGCTGCAAGACATGAACTGGTGAACTCTGGGTTGGTCTCAGTTGCCACCTGGGCACAAAAGTTGTGTGTTGCCTGAGCAGTGTAGATGTGTCAGATTGTATTCTGAACAACCCATTCCACTGGATGAAGTGGTAAGAACAAATACTTAGCTTTATGTGTATGAACAGCCACCCTCCTGTAGCTATATGTGTTTAAAGAATCATAATCTCCATATGCATTAAGTTGCAAGGCAGTAAAGACCGCCAGTGCATTGCTTAACACAAGTCATTTATCAGCCAAGTAAATCTAACCATGTGCAGTTTTCAGTTTCAAAGATTAGGTTGAGTGATGATGGGGGTTTTATCACAAGAAAGGCTAAAAAGGAAGAAAATACAAGTAAAATACCATAGCTGTCTCTTGTGAAGCACTGTGGTGGTGTTTTCTCACTTGCATGAAAGATCTGTCTTCTTACTGCCACAGTCCAGACTATTCCAAATAACTGCAGATTGGGAAAATATTCCTTTACATCGATACCTCAGGTAAACACACCCAGACTTTGATGTCACCCTTCAGATACCTTTTTCCAAAGTATGGAAAGTGTTGACTATGTTAGACATACATGTGACAAATCCCTTTTCCTACAGTTACTCTAATAATTTAAGCCTTGCTTGAGCTTGTAATGACACCCTCAGAAGATCTTTTTTCTGGGGAAGGAGGGAAAAGAAAAAAATAAAAAAGAAAGACTGGCACAATACTACATGCATCCTGTGCATTTTGTATAATGACTTAGCTATTGTTCAAACAGATTTCTTTGGGGTCCTGTGAAAAACTAGCTTTTCATTGCAGTGGGAGTTCATTTATTGCTACATTCTACAAACTACATAAAGTTTATGGCTTTTTTTTTTTTTTTTTTTTTTTTTTTTTTTTTTTTTTTTACTAATACGAAGATAAATATTTGGTACTGCATTATAAAATAGCAAACTTTGTACAGCTATAATTACTTCCCCTAGGAGTACAACATATCCTTTTGTCACTTTAATAGCACTGGTACTCTCAAACAGAAGCAGTGGGGCTAAAGGAGATGGATGTATACATAAAGAGCTTCTAATCATAGGCATGAACATATCTAGAAAGCAGTGTTATTCTTCTTCCTCCCCCCCCAAAAAGGTATCTGTATCTCCAAATCAGGTATTTTTAAATTTTCTGAACTACTGAGTAGGAAAATCTGAGTTCTGTCTCTGTTTTAAACAAAAATAAATAAATGAACCAGAATTGCAAGCATGAAAGAACCAGCACCTAGACAGCAACCAAACTGTGAAAAGCTATCAGTCACTATATACACTATATTTATGCCTTGCCATTATCACTGTGGAGTTAAAACTACTATAAAACACAGATAAAATGTAATAGAATCAAAGTCTTCTCTTCTTGCTATTCCTTCACTACCAGTTCTATACCATTTATTGTAATACGAGCATTATAGTCTATAATTGCATGCACCAGTACAGGCTGGAGGATGTTTTGCTGGAGAAGAGCTCTGCAGAGAAGGACCTGGGTGTCCTGGTGGACGACAGTTTGGCCATGAGCCAGCAGTGTGCCCTCATGGCCAAAAAGGCCAATGGCATTCTGAGGCACATTAAAAAGAGTGTGGCCAGCAGGTCAAGGGAGGTGATCCTCCCCCTCTACTCTGCCCTAGTAAGGCCTCATCTGAAGTACTGTGTCCATTTCTGGGCTCCCTAGTATAAAATACAGGAATCTCTTGGAAGGAGTCAAGTGCAGGGCCACAAAGATGGTGAAGGGCCTGGAGCATCTGCCCTATGAAGAAAGGCTAAGTGAACTGGGTCTGTTTAGCCTTGAGAAAAGAAGACTGAGAGGGGACCTGATCCAGGTCTATAAATATCTGAGGTGTGGGGGGCAAAGTGGAGAGGCCAGGCTCTTTTCAGTAGTGTGTGGAGACAGGACAAGGGGAAATGGACATAAGCTGGAACATAGGAAGTTCCTCACAAATGTGCACAAGAACTTCTTTACAGTGAGGGTGATGGAGCACTGGAACAGGCTGCCCAGGGGGGTTATGGAGTCTCCTTCTCTGGAGATATTCAAGACTCACCTGGATGCCAAGCTGTGCAACCTGGTGTAGGGAACCTGCTTTGGCAGGGGGGTTGGACTCAATGATCTCTGGAGGTCCCTTCCAACCCCTATGATTCTGTGATTGTTATCTAACACTAATACTTAACTCTGCTTTGAAGGAGAGGAGGTACACGTTTTAGGAATGTTAGATATTACTTCATGATAGCTTAATATCATAAAATCTCACTTTGTCAGCAAAGTAATTTCTCTTACCTTCGCCCCCTCCCTACATTATGATGCTAGAACTCACAACAACAACAACAAAAAATCATTGGACTTCAGGATAAAATATAAAACTATCAAAATAAATTGACTTCACATGCATTAATGCAAATTTTCATAATTTACGCTTAGTCTTCTTTGAACAGAGAGTCATTTCCCTTACAAGACAGACAAAAAGCATAGATTGTATGTAGGTAGAGTTATGACACTGCATGATAACATAAAATAATATTTACTTGCAGGGACGTTGTAAAAGATAACAGTGAAAATAAGCTACAATATTCCCTTGTAAGAAAAATTTGTTTCCTTACAGTATTATATTGTATAAACAGCATTTCCTTACAGATTTCTTTATCACATGCAGGCTATTTCTGTATGTAGCCATGGATTTTAAGTGACATGAAGAACAAAGGTTTGAAACAAGTCTCATTAATAAGTTAAGTGATTGAGTATCATAGTGCACAATCTGAGAAACTCAGGAAACCATGAAACCAAGACTTGCCATTACCTGGCTTCCAAACGCTTAACTGAGCAAATGCAACATTATTTTATAGCTAGAACTTTTGCTGACTTATTAATTAGCCAACACTTTATTTAAATAGTATATTTCAATCATTCAGAGAAAAATTGGCTCATTACTGACTTTTTGCTTTAATACAACGTAATTGCTTCTTAAAGGAGGGTCTAACAGATGGGAGATCAATTTTTGTTTAAAGTCTACAGCAGTATTGCCATTGATCTTCATGAACAGTTCTCCATCTTGAATATGACAAATGCTTTTAACAATCATTTAAAAAGTACTCTGCATAAGAATCTGAGTACTATAATTAAATGTAATTATATCAATTAAATTGATATCAATCAATAAATTAAATATAATTAAATAAACCAATGTGATGTAAGCAAAAAATACTAGCACTTGAGATCTCTAAATACTCGTGTTTTATAATCTTCTGGGAGATATAGCCCTTGGCATTATGGTTGCTGCTGCAGTTCAGCTCCCCAGAAGACAAGCATCTACAGTCAGTTACCAACCTCAGCCACATTCGCATATAATTTTTTTCTAAAACTTCCTTTCAAGCACTTCTTACAAGATAAAATTCACCTTTTATTTTCAGCTTGAACTGAATACTATTCATTGTAATACGCATTCATGAGATACAGTTTTTATGACAACAACTTGGACATTTCTGATTTCACAGGTCACTGAATTAGAAGCATGATGAAAGAAACTGACTGGACCATTCCTAATGAACATAAGTTATCAGTTGATATGAGTCAGCAGGCATGGACATACTCTGTTATTTGTCATGCCCATTGTCACAAAGTGAGTGAACCATCACCCTGAACTCTTTTAATCTGGAGATAATGCATTCTTGGACATCCATGGCTACATAATATGAACACGCATCCAGAGGCTCAAATACAACGAGATGGAATTTGTGAGGCTTCTGCCCTTTGAAATCACCCTTCCAAGCTTTTCCTCCACTGAATTTCATTAATATGACAGAATTTCTCATTGAATAAAACACTGCTTCAATGTGTAAAAACATATTACGTGAAATAGGAACAGAACCTAAAGATGCCTTCTCTACAAAATCAGTCCATCATAGTTCAGAATTTGTGGAGAAATTTCAGTTTTCTTGCTGCACCTCCACAATGAGATGTACATATTTCCCTTTGTCAAATAAGGATTCTGTTTTCAAAAATCCAGAAATTATAATGGTAGAAATCTGAGAGACTTTGTATACTAAGTATATGTGGATTTTTACTGTGTCTTGATGTGGATGATTTCAAGTAAAAAGCTGATAATGAGATACCATTCATCAGAATTTGAAAAAATGACAAAGAAAAGATGTAAAAGACAAGGTTAAACTTCTACAGCATCAGGCAAATTTGCATTTTGGGGATTCACATGTTTACGTGAGCTATATGCTTGGTGATCTGGATTCAGAGCTGCACAACTACTTTATCTTGCCAGCAGAGCAAAGAAACAGTGGAATAAAACTCAAGATTCCTTGACTTTTTGTTCTCCTTGACAACAGGACAAGTTTGATTCCAATGTGGAGATTTGGAAACATTTGAACTAAGCTGCAGAATATGTATCCCAAAGTACACAGCCTCAAAATTACCTCCAAGATATTTTCTTCATTTTTGTCCTTAAGGTGAGCAACCCATGCACCAAATTAATCTGGGGCCAAAAGAGCACTCTGGTCCTGTCCATGGAACTGACATGATAATTAACAATAATTAAGAGGACTAGCCACAAGGAGAAAAAGAGATTTCACACCTGTCTCTTGATAATTTTCTTTCATCTATCCTGTTTATAGGAGCAGATGCAGTCAGCTGAACTAGCAGAGGTAGGAAAAGCAAAAAATAAAAAGTGGGGTTCTTTTGTCTTTAAGAAAGAAGTTTTGAAGAAGATCTGTGGTATTTGATGTCTTACATTTTAAAAGCTTTTAATCCCTTGACATATAAGAGAAAATACAGATCAGAAAAGAGTATACCCAATTAGCACTGCAGTATTAGATACCAGTCTACAAATAACATCCTGCAGTACTTTGGATGAAGGTAATCAAGGAAAATCCTGAATATGAGCATGTAGCTATGATTCTTATATGTCTTCACTGAGTTCATAAAAGAAAATTGCTTAAACAAAGGCAAGACATGAGAGACAGGAAATAATCCATCTGTCAAGGTCTTACTCTAATCTAGCTCTAATCATTCCCTTCTTTGAAAGAAAAAATGTCTCTATAAAAAAAAACAACACATAAATCAAAGTTCTCAGATAGGTAGTGACAGCATCGTCCATATCAAAGGATGAATATCGGTAGTTTTATTCTGTGTTGTTTTGTTCAGCCCTTGAGTTAGTATTACTTGGGTCCTTCATTAATAATTCTCTTCTGGGTTGCTAAAATTCCAAATATATTTCTGTGAAAAGAATCACTAACATGTCCTAATCATGTCACCTCAAGGTCAGGTAAATACATTATGGAGGTAATTAAACACAGGAAAAAATAGCATGTCATACCCATATTCTATTGTACATCCAGCAAGACAGTTACATATGCTATCTTTTAGCTACAGAAGTTTCAGATAACATCAAAACTCGTTATAGCATATAATATAGTTGGAGTTTATTCTATTTTTAATGTGATCCATAATCAAGTACCTTTTTCTGTGTTTTCTATACAAGCAACATTTCAGTTGACAATAGCACATGCTAAAAATGTTCCCAGATGCCTTGTATTTTGACTGGGCAAACCATAAGGATCAAACTAATCTGTACTAAACGTTTTTAGTATTCAATAGAGAACTTATGCCTCAAATTACAAGCACTGGGGTGGATATCTGACATATTTCTGTACTGTGGAAATAATAATCATAGCTTACAGGATATGGAAATACTTAGGCTGTAGACCAAGGCCTTAAGCTTTCCTGAAGCACACTAACATATATAATATTATTTTTCAGATACTATATGATGTTATATATTAATTCTGATATTTGCTTAATTTTATCATTTACCTCCTTTCAGGTAATGATATTGATAAATGATATTCAGGCCTGAATTTTGCCTTTCTTAGATTACTTCCACATTTTCATGTAGTTTGCCTTTTTTCCTCTATGGTTTTATTTTATCTACAGCTGTTCCTCTTATTTTATGATAGCAACATCTGAATTTTATTTTCTGCACTAGAATATAATTTTCTCAAGCAATCCCAAGTAGCTCACAGACATATTTAGTAAGCACGATCCTTTGCTGTGCAAGCTGAGACACAAACACCTGCTTATGTTTAAAGTGATGAAGTTGTTTTTTTTGTTTTGTTTTTTAACTTTACCTATAGAGTATTGGTTTCTGCATGGCAGAGCAAATTTATAAGCATATAAGTTTTATTTGTGCTCAAAGTGATAATTTAGTCACTAGACAGATCTATCTATAGAAATCTTCTCAGAATTACTTTCCTCTGCTGGGAAAAAAAATAAAAAAATAAAAAAAAATAAAAAAAATTGTTTCCACTCAGATCTTTTCCATTTTTACTTTAAGGCTTCAGCACACCTCTCTCACTTCTCACATTTACCTGTTCAAAAACTGGGCTGGCTAAGACAATATTTTTATTCATGATGTGTGAAATCATATACTTCTTTTCTTATAGAAATTTTTACTATAACATTAAATGTTTCTTAGATTCAATAATCATAACACCCTATAATCCTGTCCATCTTTATAGTCTGATCTCATTCCCTGCAGCAAACAAGTTCCTGTTTTTGCTACAGACACTCAGGATATTCCGGCGGTTTTCATCTTTTTTTTTCCTTAAAAAACAATGCTCCATTATAACAGTTTCCCTATAAGGCTTCCACCTACCTCAAACCTACATGTATGTCATGTGGAAATCTCAAATCTTTCAAAACATTTTGAAAGTTTATTAATCTTGTTTCAAAAATTCTTTCCACAATTTATGGTCACACTCCCCTTTCTTTACCAGTTTCATAACTGGATTGCATATTGTGGGTTAAACAAATAAATTTCTGTAACTTCACTGACTCAGGAGGACTTGCATCCTTGTTCCTCCTCAGATTGTCTACAACATTTTCTACTTCTAGCCCTGACAACAAAAAAAAATCTGTGCCAGAACTAATAGCACCAAAAAGAAGCTTTTTTTTCTACCTACGGGAAAACTAACACTCAGAGAATTCCAAGTAATATTTTAGCCATACAGCTGCTACTGTTTCAGTCCAGAGTGTTCCTAGCCAGTCTATATATATACAAATATCATTGTCATGTAAACTTTCTTTTAAAAAATAAAAGTAAATGTCAACAACAAAGGATGAAATATATACTTTTGGGGTCACTATAAAATGTTATTCCCTAGTACTGCAGGTGGAGTATGGACAACTGAATACATCAAATCAGAGAAGCTTTAAGGTTGGAAAAGACCAATAAGATCATCTAGTCCAACCACTGGCACTACATCTACACAGTTCTTCAACATCTACAGGAACTCCACCAGTAACTTGGTCAGCCTATTCCAGTGCTTGACCACTCCTTCAGGGAAGAGATTTTTCCTAATATCCAATCTGAACACCCCCTGGAAAAACTATTATCTGATCAAAAATACATCTCATCTGTCTTGTAGTAGATCTTAACCATTAGAGGAGAAGCTTCTGCTGGCAAGAAGTCCCTCAGTCCACATTGTTGAATCCACACAACTGCCATTATCAAACCTTTTGCAATTATACAATCCAAATTTCTTAATTAAGCTCAATAATAAACTCCTTGCATTGTGCGATTCAAATTTCCTGTATTTCTTTAAGACTACTGCCTCAAAGTTGCACACAAGAAAAAACAGGAATGTCATTTTTTTTGCTGACTTTTCATTTCCAACAAAGGATGTGCAGTAAGTCAATTTAACACAGTTCTTTTGAACAGACAGTTGCAGCTTTTCAGCACAGAACTGCACTTCAAATGTAGGTCAACAGAAGGTAAGACTGCATAGGAGAATCACTGTTAAGAAATTAAAGCTAACTGGATATTTCTAATCAGGAAATTTGAATTAAAGGTAACTGTAAATACAGTGTGAAATTGTAGAAAATGAGGAAAAGAGGATTGAAAAGGTTGTGGATTTTCAGCAATAGAATTTCTTATCCTAAAACATTTCACCAGTAGAATACCCACTTCATTAATATGCATAGATAGCTATTTTATTAATCCTTTTTAATAGTCCACTGTCATTCAGATACCTTTTTTGCTGATCTCAGAGAGCTTAGTTCAACTGAGTAAGGGCAAAGAAAAGTGTCAGCATAGGAATATCAGTATGCTCTGCCTTTGAAAAATGAAAATACATTTTCAAAAATACGAAGATGATGTCCTTTCACAAGCAAAAAATTCAAAAGGGTAAAGACTAGCTGGAACACTAGAGGGATTATTTTTTGCCAAACTTCTTTGCTTTTTCACAAAACATTGCCCTGTCCAAGTTCGAGAATTATTTGCATTTGCTCTTGTCAAATATCATGCGATTGGTCATTGCCCAGCTTTCCAATCTGATCTCCCTACAGTGTCACTTTGCCCTCAAGAGAGTCAACAGCTTCTACCAATTTAGTATCATCTTCTAATTTACTTAGTATACCTTTGAGTTTTGTATCCAAGTCATTTATGAAAACATTAAAAAGAATTAGCTCTAAAATTGAGCACTGTGGAAAAAAACAAAACACCAAAGTTTCCCAGTGTTTACTAAGCACAGGATCAGTAAAAACAAACAAATAAACAAACAAAAAAGTGTTAAATTTAGGAACATTACATACCATATCTGTAAGATAACAAAATTACTGATACCCTCACAGATGCCCAAATATTTTACTGCTACTACTGAGGACACATGGCAAGTAAACCTAGCTTATGGCAATGACTTAAAAATTCATATTTCAGGCTCACCAAGTAAATTCATATCATTATGGATCAGGTAGTTTAGTTAAATGGAGAAAACAGTAACTTCTTCCAAAGTTGTTTTGTTTGTCCAGTTCAAGTTTGTAAACAGAGCGAGTATAACCTCTTGTTTTGTAGTAAAAAGGTTGGGGGGGGGGAGGGAAACAACATAGATTTCCTACCCCCAAATATATTGTATTGTCCTAAGTTTGTTCTATTATTTTTCTTCTTTGTTAATTATACTCACACTAACACAATGAGTATCAGGTTAAGACAGTCAGTACCAACAGAAAATACTATAGGTGGAGCTTTAATGGGGGTATCTAGGCCACATCTCTGCCCTAAAACAGGATCAAGAACACCTGAATTTTTCTTAGATAGATGCATAACCTCTTCTTTCATCCCCTGACTGAGAGTTTAGAACTTCCCCAGACAGTCTCTCCATTTGCTTCAAGCTCATGAGAGGAAAAATCACTCGTCTAATTCTCCTTGCTGCAGCCTAAGTAATAATGAAGAAATAGTAGTTCAATGGTAGATAAAGTAAGATGGGATTTTGCTGAGAATTCCCCACTTAAAAACTTCTTTCAGTTTCTTTGGAGCAATCTGAAGTCACTGCAAATAAGTCATATTTTCAACATGTCTCAGTATGCCCTGTTAATGCAATTCTGTATGCTGCTCATATACTTTGTAGCCTGTGCTACAGGCTACACACCCAAATCAAACAGATTATGAAGACAATTCATTCCTGGGAATCTTCACCAAGAAATAACTGCAATTGCTTAATGGTAATACAAGTTCACGATCTAGTGACTTTCCTGAGTTCAGAACGTGATTATTCAAACTGAAAATAAAAATTATAAAAAAATAAATAATAATAAAATAATAATAATAAAAAGCTGATCTAGAAAGTTTTACTGAGGAAGCTCAGAAACAGAATTAATCTGTTCAGACTTCAAATGCTTCTAGACAGATGCAGAAAGAAATATCTTGAAGTGTTTCTGATTGTTAGTTGTATGATTTTTCCTTCTTTTTCCTTCTGAGAAGTAAATTTGTTACTTAATTCAGAAGATACCAATTGCTTTCCTTCAGAAATAACTACATTTAAGTCACTAGTAATAGTGGAAATTGGCAGTCCAAGAAGAGCGCACTGTACAGAATTTTATTTTTTAAGAAATTAAAAACAAACAAACAAACAAACAAACAAACAAAAAACACAAAACTAGCCTTGATTCTGACAGTTTTACAAGAGCTTTGTACTAAGACCAGTGAAAATCTGCTGGTAACAAGTTTGTGTACTTAGCTGGTTTGTGTACTTAGTTGTTGTACACAGTTGCCCATAGTATTTTTGTTGTTTTTAAAGTAGAATCACAATGTTGTGTCTAGCAGCCTTAAACCTCACAAGCCCAAAAATCAATTTTAATTAGTGAAGTAGCCTGAGAAATCATGTTCATATACAACATTTCTGATCCCATGGAAGTTGACATGAAAGTTACTATTGACTTTAAGCAAGTAGGGTTGAATTCGGCAACCTCAGACGTTTTCCTAATTAATTTATATAAGGTTGAGTCTCAATGAGCAAAACATGAATATATTTTTTAGTCATGTCTACTCAATGGAATGGCCTGATGCAATTGAAAGGCTCAGTTTTAAAGCAGGATAGAAAATCTAAAGACATATTAGCTGACCAAGTTAAAAATACTTTAATCATAATAAGTTCATTCAACTAACCTAACAAGACTGGAAGAGATACCCACTTGCTTATGAAGACAATACTCTTAACTGTTTCAGCAGTGGCATGATGCACCAGTTTGCTAGAAGAGAAAGTGACAGAAACATTGCACACAAAACGCCAGCTGTGATATGGAAGCCTATAGACTATTTGTAATTTTGGTTTGAGACTGAATTCTCTACACTTTCAGAACTGTAGCCCTTACTTCAATCACAGATTTACTAATGGCTCTGGTTAAGTGTTCAGCACCACACAACCATTCATTCACTGCCCTGTAAGCATTCTATTTACATTCAAATATCCTGTAATTCTAGCAGGAAAGACTACAATACTTTTACATGTAAGAGGAAAAAAAAACAAAAAACCATAGACCACAAGTCAACATTCTAGGGAATTTCTAGGCAATTCAAACAAAACAAAACAATAAAATGCAAAGCATGTTGAAAATGTCTATCATTTGAGGATGGAGCAGCATGCATCCTCTACAACCTGTACTTTAAAAAATTTCATTGAAAAACACCTTTTTGCAAATGCTGAGTAGAATGGAAGGAGCACATCTCCTCACCTAATGGCAATACTTCACCAAATGCGATCTTAGAATATTGTCAGTCTTCTTAGTGGCAAAGGCTGCTACCAAGAATCCATGCCCTTGCTTGGTTCAAAATAATGCAAACCTAAACCTACAATATTTTTATGTGGGCTTTTCTATAAGGATGCAATTCATTATGTTTCATCAGAATGACGATCGTGCCACAATTGCTCTGGTAATATTAGTGCTAAAAAGATTCTATTGTATTAACTGTTCATACAACAATGAATCCTACTGGACATATGATAGAAATCTGATGTTACTTAGCAAGGTAGATAAAAACAGCAGAGGAGATGCAAAGTTAGGAAAACATGTATCCTATCTATAAGAATAAATAAATTATCTCAAGCTCTAGTGTTACAATTCCCACTGTACCATTCCTTAGATTGATAAAAAATATATATAGTTCAGTCTATTCCACATTACATTTTTCCTATAGCATATTGTATTCTTAAAGTAACAAACCACTGACCTTAAGCTTTAAATCTGCATTTCTGAATTCCATGCTTAGTGGTTCAGTTCCTCCATAGGATCTGGATCTCTTCAAAAATACTAAGAACAAAGAAATAATTATTTCCTTTAATAACTTTTAATTTATAGCATATTTGAAGTAGTTAAGTTCTGTATGTTTCACAGGCTGTGTGCTGTGTAATTTGTCAGCATTAAAATTCCATGTATTTGAAGACTTGCTCCATCACCTTCTCTTCTATTGCTAGTCAAATAACCCCCAGTTCTCTATCTGTAAGAGACATATTAGCAATGTACTAGGTGAGAAAAACTTAAGAGATGTTCCCTTCAAAATTAGCTGAAGATGCATGAAGTAAACATTTTTTTTTTAATCTATAAATAGACATCAAGCTAATAGTTATTACACTCAATAATTCAGCATGATATGCATGACAGCTTCGACCTCCAAAATAATTTAGCGCCTTGAGCTGAGATTAAATGCAGAACATTAATTTTTCCCTCTGGTTGTCAGGCCAACCAAGAGGCCCGTCAAATCCATTTAAATAAAGTCTGCATCATGTAATAATATTAAAGAGGATAAAGTATTAATATGGGACTGTGATAGAACACTAGACAAAATAGCTTTAGTAAGGAAGCTTTAATTTACTATATCAATGATATGTCTTTGTACTGAAAGCAGGATTTAAAAGTCCAAGGGAAATCATATTTGAGTTTATATGACATGCATTTATAAAATGTTACAGATTTTCAATAGCTGAGAATATTTATCATTATCATACAGAAGAAATGATGGTTCCTAATTTCATTGAAATGTTAAAAAAAAAAAAAATATTGGACCAAAGTTTCCTCCACACAGTGGTGTTATTTCAGTGATAGCAGTATGGCTGTATCCATTTAGTGTCAGTAATGAATTTTTCCTTCAGTTGAAAGATAAATATCATGCAAAGCCTCAATAATTCATTCACTTGAAGGAAAAAGAAGAATGAAAAAGTAGATAGACTCACAGACCAAGCTCTAAACATTTAGGCTACAGATACTTTATGAAAATAGTAGGTTTTGTGTTATCAGTACATAACTACTTTGAGAAATAAATAAGATAGGAAAAAAAAAAAAAGATAGATAAAGGAAATCTCTGAAGTTTCTAGTTGAAAAACAAACCTGCAGATTTAAACATGTTCAATCATATTGATTATGCAAATTAAACAAATTTATAGAAATAACAACAACAATGCAGTTATGACAAAACAGCTTAAGGCTGTACTGGGGCAGTTTAGATTGGGTATCTGGAAGAATTTCTTCACCAAAAGGGTAGTTAGGCATCAGAACAGGCTTCCAATGAAAGTGATGAAGTTGTCATCTGCTCAGATGTGTGGACATGGCACTTAGAGACAATGCTTAGTTGTGCATTTGACTGTGCCAGTTTGGTGATGGGACTAGATGATCTTTAGGGACTTTTCCAACCTATACTGTTCTATGACCACATGCAAATTGTATTCAGTGCCATATTATTTTACTACATTACAGTCACTTTAGTTTTTATTTAAGAACTCTTTCCGAAGAATTTGCTTGTCTAGACACAAAGTTGGGATCCCAACAAGAAAATCAACTTTTAAGAATTTATCCTATGACATCTAAATTCATATAAGTATACTGCACATTGAAGCTTACAAAAGCATTGCTGATGACTATCCCAAAGATGTGATCAAGACTAGGAACTATATCTGTGACTGTCATGGTTTTGCACACAGCTCCAGGTTCTACCAGAAACACGCTGATGCTTCTTGCATAGTTTCTCCACCAGGACTGGCCAAGTGTGCTAAAAGTGACCAAAGATTACTATCCTTAGGAGACTAAAACATTGGACTGCCTGATATTCTTTAAAGGACATTCCTTTAAAATACACTCAATGCAAGCTCAATCATCATAACTTTACAGGTTCTGGACTGGCAGAGGAGACCACTCAGGGCAAGCTGAATCACAGAAAAATTCTTAGTGGGCAAATGGTTGATGTAGAACAACATCCCTGAAGGCTCCTGTAGGCCACCATTAGTAACTGTTTACCTAGATGGTTTTAGTATTAGTATTAGTTCCCATATTAGTTGGTTTGGGTTGTGTTGTTTTTGTTTGGTTTTTTGCTTGTTTGTTTTTTAAGTAGTCACTCATACTGCCCAGTACACATAGCACTCACATTCCATATCTGTATCATGAGCCTCCACGAGTATTCTGACACACAAGGGAGGCAAAAGCAGCCCACAATGAACACAACATGATCTCACTTCCTGACAGCTTTCATTACTCACACTTTTCCTGCAACATCAACATTACAAAACAGGGATAATGACGTATGCTCCAGAGATATATGAACTTCATGCATTTTTGTTCTGATAGAAACTTACCACTCACACTCTGTATAGATAAATGGATTGCTCTTCATTCTTTCTAGAAGGTAAAATAGATTATTTATGCTTGAACTAATTGCTTTGATTTAAATCATAACTTTCACCAAATGAAGCCTAAGCTATAGAAACCTTAGGGATGCAAGACCAACGCGTTTGCAGCTTGGACTCCACATTCCTCTAATATGAGGGAAGAGCTTAAGATTATTATATTTTGGATAAGATCAGACAAATAGGAAATCATCCCTCCACACTGTTTTCATGGAAGTGAAGGAGGTATGATTTATTAAGAAACCTCCCTGAAAAAAACATATCAAAGACACAGCACTGCCGTGAAGAGTAAAACTAAATATCCTGAATCCATTCTCCAAGGCAATTTAGTTCCCACTTTAAGGTTGATATAATTGATAAATATTGAGTAAAGGGTAATAAACGCAGAAGTTTTACTAAAATCAGCAGAGATGCACTGAAGCTTGCTATTTGTTTGCTGGTAACATTTGTTGGTTGGTTTTGTTTGTTTCCTTAAAACATACTTTTTATTGTTATCCATCTGTATTTCAGTGTTGTCACTATGTAGCTATGTAGCTTTCTTTCACAATTGAAGTTAGAGAGGCTGTAGAATATAAGATACAACAACCACTTGGTGCCAGCTGTGCAGAGGAAAATAATATTACCTAAGACAGAAATTTTTCCTTTGGTATTAATTGCATTCTTCCCTATAATACATAACAATACTATAAAAATACTATAAAAAGCACAGGAAAAAATAATAAAAAACAAAACAAAACAAAAAACCATCAAGGGCCAATGCAAAGATTTCTAAACTTTAAGATATTATGTTTAGAACAGCAACACTCATTTATTCAACACAATGATCTTTACATTCTCATTATTCCTACTTTAGTCTTGCAAGTTGTGGGGCGATTCCTCTCTAAGGATCACAATGAACTTGAACTTGAATATAGATATATATTTTAATTAACAAAACCTATTAATTGCCAATTTGACTGCACCTCTGACCAGCACATGTGAAGGATATTTCTCATTTTCAGGAAAGCTTTTTTTGAGCTTGCATTTGACCATCTCAATGTGAGCCCTAAGCACATCCTAAAACTATGCAAGGGGAGTGCAAAGGCACGAAGCATTTCTCTGCCTATCTTTGTGTGTACTCTGACAGGGACAGCACCAAGCTGAGCACCAAAAGAAACAAATCACCTTGAAAAGGCCATGAGAGCAGAACTATAAGTTTCAACACAGCACTTCAGCCATACAGAGCACAAAATCAGTTAACTCCAGCAATAACAAACCGGAATACTCAGTCTTAAAACACTCACAGAAAATATACAGAACAATTTATATGTGTATATTGTGTATATATATATATATATATATATATATTTATATATATATATATATATTTATATATATATATATATTTAACCTTTTTCTGGAAGTGCTGAAATAGCTCTCTGCTTGCTTTATATTCTGGATTATTCCCATGCATTTTAGTTTGCCTGTTCAGGTATGATGCCGGGTTCATCAGTATCATGCATTTCCATAAATAAATAGTGCTGTTGACATTTTGCTATACTTTTAACTATAATAAAACAGGAGCACACATAGAATTTCTCTTTATTATATTGTATGACACTGGAAATAGCTTTAAAAAGGGGTGTTACACTAGATCCAGAAGGCAGTGGTATTTTCAGCTATCAAAAACCATATCAGATCTAAAACACACCAACTGTCCTGTTAAGATAGTCCATGCTACATAATAGATCATGACAGTTAGAACCAATGGTAAAGCATCACCTCCTTAGACTTGCTTCTGCTTGATCTTTTGAAGGATCAAAGCATTCAGTATGACCTTGTGTCAGAGGAGTAGGCAGGACAGGATCTTCAGGCAAAGAACTCACATCATCACATGGCAAAGCAAACAGCTACTCCGATTCAACCGAAATGTTTCTGAGCATACCTAGAAGCAGCAGACATCCTAAAGCATGACAGCTTATCATTATCCTTTCTTCTATTCTCCTTCTCACTACAAAATTAAATCCCCAAGAGACCTGAAACTGGCAGAAAGTCAAAAGCAACTTTAATAATAGCAGCTTGAAGCCTCAGCACTTAGATTCATAAAGGACCAGTATAGGTCATCTGTTTATCCTGCTGAGGGGATGAACAGGAAACTGGAAAATTCCTCTATACCTACAACAAAAAGTAATAACTTTACCTATAATTTTAATTAGTATCATTTGGTGTAAACAGACCTTACCATGTAATTTTGTCATACATGTAACTCTAGCTACAGAATGAATTCAACACACCTGAGCTGAGTAACAGTTCTGTACCTAACAGTGTAAATGGAGCAAAGTCTCTGTTTTGGAGAACTGACAGGATACCAGGCAGAAGCACTGACGAATGAAAATGGCAAAAGTGAAGGGAAGCATACACAAGGAAAGCAGAACAGCACTCTGAATGGAGATGTCTTTGTTCTGACAACAAGTAGAGATTTAAACTTCCAAACTGAACTAGTCAGGCTGAAACACATCTGCTGATCAGTTCCTAAACATCTCCCTTAGGACTCAATTCATCAAGCAATTTAGATATCTGCATAGCATTAATCAAGGAATTACTCCGAGTCATACACACTAAACATCTTCAGAAAAGGTCAGCAACAGATAAAATTATTCTAGATGTCACAATTTCATAATGCCACCAAAACAAAGCTGGAATCAGTCACTAAAGATACTCAAACTAGTGCTTTATTCAAATATACTACAGAAATAATGAATAGCATATGTGATAATAAAACTTAAGGACAGCTAACTGTCCTCTTTCAGAGAATACCTATTAACTACAGGGACTTCTAGAACACTGAGCCCTGTGAACATTTATTTTAGTGAAACAGAAGTTCTATCTACTTCATACCTCAGACATGTTTGATCCAAGTCTGCTGTAATCCACTCTAATCTTCAAGTACTTAGACATTACAGTTTCTGTAATGACATTATTGTAAGCTTTGAGAACATACCCATTTTTTTAATGATGCAACTTAACATTTTTTTAAACAAAAATTCTGTTCATGAGGTTTTCAGTAAGATACCTGTCAGACCAAATACACTACATAGAACGTGTCCTCGTGTTACGGGCTGTTATCGCCTAAGCAGCTATTCTGTTATCACTTGTGCAGTCTCAGGCAGGAGATAGACATTGCTTCATGCTAATTTATTCAAGCTGAATAGCTACATTGATTTGACTACCGTGAAGCATTACAACTTTTGGTTCTCCATATATATATGTATATCTGCTTCAATTTCTGTACAGAAACAGCAGCAGAAAGGGAATTGTGCACTTTCAAACTTCCCTTAGATATAGCACTCCTTGAGAAGATACATTACAAGCCTTTATAGAAAATGCTTCTTTTACTGTGCACTCCAGGTATGGATTTCCTCAATTCAGTGTTACTAAGGTCAGAAATTTTGTTCTCAAAATTACACTCAGTACAGACTGCATACACATGAATAATTTAAGTTACAAGATGTTTTCCCATTGTTCATTATTTGCCAGCTAACTGAAACCCTACAAACCCAGTACTGTATGATTTTCTGTTTATGTATTTTCAGTTTCCAGTCTGAATCCAAGGACCTCACCTCTAGATCCCACAATGAAGCTTACCTTGACCTAAGATAAAGAACAAGCCTGAACAGAAAATAATGACACCTGCTTCACAGAATGCTTTGGGTTGGAAGGGACCCTTAAGTCATCTAGTTCCAACACCCCCGCTATAGGCAGGGACACCTCCCACTAGGCCAGGTTGCTCAAAGTCCCATCCAGCTTGACCATGAATGCTCCCACAGTGAAGCATTCGTAACTATTCTGGGCAACCTGTTCCAGCATCTCACCACTCTCACAGTAAAGAATTTCTTCCTAATATCTAGTGTAAATCTACATTCTTCCAGTATAAAACTATTTCAATCCATCACTACATGCTCCTATGAAAAATTCCTCACCTGCTTTCCTGTAGGCCCCTTTGGGTACTGGAAGGCCACTATAGCAGCCCTCTAGAGCCTTCTCTTCTCTAGACTTAAGAGCCCAAGCTCTCTCAACCTGTCCTCATAGGGAAAATGCTCTAACCTTCTGATAATCTTTGTGGCTTTGCCCTGGATCTGCTCCAACAGCTTCATGCCCTTCTTGTGCTGGGGTCCCCAGATCTAGACAGAATACTCTGATTCTGTTTCTGTTATAGATTTCTGTCTTGTGGCTAATTGATATTTTTACCTGCGTTATGAGACAGGACAATGCTTATATGGAGTAGTAATACCTTGTTAGATCAACTAATACCATAAAGCAGAACAATTTTGATCACACAAGCCTTCTTGACATCTCCAAGATTAAAGGTATAAGCTCTCCTCTTAGTGGACATCAGAGGATCTAGAAAAAAAAAGCATGCATAACTGGGGATTACACTGACTGGTAAATCCAGTACAATATCTAACCAACTTTGGTCATTATTAACAGCTTCCCTTGAGAATTCTGTTGCAACCAAGAAGTTTAAATTAATAAGTTGTGAGAAATGAAAGCATTTTCTCTGCTTTTCTACCTTTTTTTTTTTTTTTCTCCATGAAATTTGAAGGCAATCATCTTCCAGTTCCCCATTCAGCTGTCAAACAGGGCTGAAACTGATCAGTCAACACAGTCAAAATTCAGGTTACATTAAGCTGCACATCAAAAAAATCCCATAAAAATCTCAATTGACAGACAAAACTATACAAGACTGGATTTATTACCATAGTACAAATCAGAAGCCTTACTCCTGAAGTCAGCTGTGGAAGTAAAACCTGTACTTAAACTTAGAACTGCACATCTCAAATTACCATTTTGAGACTTACAAGCATGGAAAAAAAAAAAAAAAAAAAAAAAAAAAAAAAAAAAAAAAAAGATACATAATGCAATTTATACTTCTTAATGTAGAGAATAGTAACTAAAATCAGTTGTGAGCTTTAGAACAAGATAACTGTGGACAGTGGAGTCTAATTCTGTACTATTAAATCAGCAAACATTATGTTCTTTTCTTGCTGAGTAAGGACTACAGAATTCAGTTCTTTGCCACCTAAAGTGGCATTTTGAAAAATGATGTTAGTTTGGTTTGCAACCTCAGCTGACATAGGGAAAACACTAAGATGAATTGCCAACATTTCTGCATGAGCTTTGGACAGGATGATGTAATGTGCTGAAAAGACCAAACAACAGGAAACAGCACAGGAGCAAACAAACAGTGAAAGAAACCCCTGTAGTCCAAGAGTGATTAACTACCTGCCCTGATAAAATAGGAAAACCCTTCCAGTGCCAGTAAGCTACTTACTCTAGACATAAAATATGAAACTTAATATTCTTGAATAAAGTTTGTCTAATCTTCACTGTCTATAAAATAGGTATATCTTCAAGACACAATGGTAGATAAACAGAGAAGCTGCAACAGCATTAGCCATTCAAAAAAAAGTATTTCAGTCTTTTCCAATGCTATCACCTGAGTCAAGCAAGCAAATCACAGTAGCAATTAAGTGGATTTCTTCTTAGAATATATTATCTGGAAAAGCAAAATGGAAAATGCCATTGCCCCACCACTCTCCAAATAAAAAATCGCTTCCTAACATCTAAAATAAATCCCTCTTCTTTTAGTTTAAAACTATTACCAGTTGTTCTATCACTGTCAGACTTCTCTTATTTCCCCAGCAGTCACTGCCTCAACATCATAGGATTTCATATGTGCTGCACTGTTGCCAGCAGCTGTCAGGACAGCACGTTCTTTAAGGTCCCTGCCAGCACCCTGTCCCCCTACTATGGCTATGGAATCACATACCTTATCACAGGAAGGTTCACTATCCCTCTCACTCCTCTTCAGATCTAGTTTAAAGCCCTCCCAATAAGCCCTGCTAGCTTGTCCTGAAGGACCTACCCTCCCCTTTGAGATAGGTGAACCCGATCTGGTGTCCAGAAACTCAGCCATTTTATGTCAAAAACAGCAGCACCAGCCACAAAGATAGGTATTTGAAGAGATCTTTGGTTTGTCTCCTAATTCAGGAGGCAGAAAAGTATTATCTATGCTTTCAGTTCCTTCAGCCTTTGTCCCAAGCTGCTTTTGATGGCCCTTGACCCACATGTAGCTGATTCATCTCTCCCTGTATGTAAAAGCAGTAAAGACTTTTGGTCTGTCAGCTGTACCAGTCTAGGTAGTTTCCTGGTGACATCCTTTACCTAAGGCCCAAGGAGACAGCCAGCTTCTCTAAGAGATTCTGCTTAGCATTCAGTTCCTGTAGGGATGAATCACCTACAACTATTACTCATCTCTTCTTCGATGATGCAGTCTTGATGTTGGGGTACGACTTTCCCTGGTTTGGTTTTGTTGGTTTGTCTAGCCTGAGTGGTCTGTTATCACCCAGATGGGCTTTCCACATCCAGGGCCTCGTACCCACTGCAGAGAGGCACCTGGGGTGGGTAGAGGGGTGGATCAGGCAAGGAGAGTTTTCATTTCTAACTCTAAGCACAGAGTTACCTCCATACACTCCTTTTTCTTTGTATTCTTTCCTCCAGCCTCACAAGTTTTTCCTTAACCTGATGGGACATAGGCTGCCTTAGGTTATTTCAGAGGAAAAAATACAAGACCCATCTCTGCACCGGTGAATTGTAATTTCCTTGCTCCTCCTTGTTGGTTCCTGTGACATTTTTTAACCTATATATTTCGTCCTGTGGCCTCACCACCTGGCTGAGCAAATCATCCTCCTGTTCACACCTCACACAGTTCTGACTGCAGCCCCACAATGCCCATGACTGTAAGGATACAGAGCCATAAATGCAAATACACTGAAGTCACAGAAAATTAATGATAAACCTCTTAATCAGTTCTCTTTGCTACCAGTTCCTTACTTGAAAAGATTTATGAGGTGAAACTCCATAGCTGGTATTGAGCACCTCTGGGATCAAAATGGGATGAGAAGAATGTGGATTGCAATTAATTTCAGATGTTAATCTCTCCATAGAAAAGCTTTAATTTATGCCAATACTGAAAACTGTTACATTGTTCTGATATAGGCCTACAGCTCTGAATCTCTTCTAGGTTGATTTTTGTTTGCTTTTTTTTTTTTTTTTTTTTTTTTTTTTTTTTTTCTTTGATAAAAACTCTCTGTAATGGAACTTCTGAACATCAAAATGACTTTTGCCATTTCTCAAAGCTGCATGATAACAAAAGGTCACAGACTGGCTCCAGTTC
Source organism: Excalfactoria chinensis (assembly GCF_039878825.1). Lineage (NCBI taxonomy): Eukaryota > Metazoa > Chordata > Aves > Galliformes > Phasianidae > Excalfactoria > Excalfactoria chinensis. The sequence goes on from NC_092828.1 coordinate 46,878,243, forward strand.
CCTTGTATTTAACAAAATAATGTGGCTCAGAACAGAAAAGCTCAACTTAAAGGTCATAACAAAATCTATTTTTCTCTACTGTATTATACAGAATATTTCCTTAGTCTCCCATCCCACCAGGTTTCAAAACTATCTGAGGCAACACAACACATTTTCTAAAGATTTTCTTTTTTCTTTTCCCACTCTTTATTTATTTATTTATTTATTCTGGGGAAGGGGGGGGGGATTGGGGGGGGATTGGGGAGGTTGGTGGTTTGGGGTGGAAGGGTTGAGGAAGGCAGGGGACAGAGGAACAGAGAGAAGCAGTGGAAAAGTAACATTTATCACAAATAATGTCTGAATCAAGTACCAGAAGACTTACACATCTTAAACTGAATTAACACCAGCTCATATGAAAGTCAGCTGTCATAACTTCAGAAGCTTCAAACATCTCATCATCTGTTTCCAGTTCAAAATGGATTATCAGACAAAAAAAAAAAAAAAGCTTTTCTAGGCATTTTGCTCATCTTCTCATTCAAAAGAACACTGAAGTATGAGGTTCAGCATATTCATTTTGTCTCATTCATTTAGAATAAGCTCTGAGTAACAAGGTCGAGTGGAAAATTACTAGAACAGAGCTAAAGTTTTATTTTAAGGGTTTTCTATTGGACAGAAATTAGCATAGATCTTTGTTACTGAGAAGAAACTTAGAATGCAATTGTACTCTCTGAGGCATGGAATAAATCCTGTTCTTACACTCTTTCATGATGATTTTGAATAGATTGCCACCCAGACTGCTGTCACAATACAACTTAGTGAAGTACATAGTCACATATATTAACAGTAAGAATGTATGTATGTATGTATCACTACTGATACAAAGATTGAAGAGGCTCACTAAGATGATTCTAATAAAGCAGTGCTAAGTGTTTGGTTTTTGGTTCTGGGTGGGTGTTTTTCTTTTGTTTTGTTTTGTTGTTTTTTGTTGTTTGTTGCCTTTCTGGTGAAGAAAAAACACCTTGCCTTAAGCTCTGATCTTTAAAAGCAAAACCTTACATGCAAAATACTTCAGGATAACTGAAACAATTACACAGATAACTAACACAGTTAAAAACCCATTACTCAAGGGTATAATTATACAGAAGGAAAAACAAAGTATACTTTTCTTGTCCAAATTTAAAAAAACAAACAGCAAAAAACAGTAGCTCTTGTTCTAGACTTGGAACATCATAAAATCACACCAAAGTTTGAGGGCATCAATGCATAGAACTACTGCATGTACAAGCCCTGGAAAGAGCTACATTACTAGCCTGTAAATGAGTAAGAACATACGGCTAATTTTTCTTTATTATTTCTTTATTCCTACAGAAACCAGAAACTAATGTAGAGTTATCTCAGAAAAAGTGTAAGTGCTATAAAGGAAATAAAGCTTAAATCCATATAAACTGTCTTAGCTTGCCCAAGTTCTTGTTTCCAATTTGCAGGGAACTACCTATTGATTAAAACAGAAAAAGCACTGTGTATTCCCACTTCCAAGTCAAGAAAAGTGATACAGTTTTCTTCCTTAATTCTTTTACAAGCTTTATTTTATGGGCATCAACTGTTACTACTAAAAATTAAATCTTCCAGTAGTAGTCATATATACTTCTAGTTACGGTCTTCTTTACCCAAGTTGAATTAGTAGCCAGACTACTCAAATGCCTTCTTTTTAAAAACATATTATTTTTTCTGTTTTTTGTTTGTTTGTTTGTTTTTGTTTTTAAGTTTACTAATGAAAGGCAATTGCTAGATTTGAGAACAACTAACAACTAACATCTCTGGAGAGAACAACTGACCCCTTTTCCCCCATCTCTGGAGAGCTGATTTTCCTCAAATTTAAGCTTTTACTTTTTAAGTGAGAGGATTTTATTTTTTTTTAAGTAAGGTTTAAGTTTCTTTAAGGAAGAAAAGCAAATATTTTTCTTACTCTTCACATTCTTGTATAGAATCAGCAGAAACTGATTGGCCTCTTTTTAGATGCACACTTTGTACTTAGCTCTATATATCATCATGCCATCTGGGCTTTTTATTTTTTTCCTCTTTCTGACATCAGCAATCTTCATAATGCAAAGCAAATTTCTTGTAATGCTAAGGCTAGAATGATCAGGCCAGAATGTTTTTCCATATTTAGACAGCCAGATAAACTCCTACTCATCTTTACCACATGCTACTGAAAAGTCAAGATTCTCCTATGGAAGCTTGACATAATATAAGAAAAATTGATGCAGTATTTAAACGTCGTTGTACTGTCAGTTTGTGGTAGCTTCCAAATTCAGCAAGCATCATAAGTGGACTACCTGACCTGACTGATATTTACCAAGAGAAAGTTATTAAAAAGTATACCTGAAATACGTAAGTTCAGATTCAGGTCTTATCTATACTCCACTCTACTCAAGTTTGCAAGATTCTTTCCATTCAGTCTTGTAATTAGCGTTCCTTATAAGCATTTGTGTGAGCATTTTAGAAAATAAAGGTCTCAGAAATACACACTCATGTTGACAAGTCCAGCATTTCTCATAAAGCCCTGACAGCTTCCAAAATTTGACTATTTCTCATTTTCACATAGAGAATAGACTTAGAAAGACGCTATTTAATATCTTCTTTACTCTCCATTGTAGATTTTAGTAATAAATTTTCAGAAAGAAAACAACTCATTTAAAACTTGATGAAAAAAAGAAACATAGGCTCAAGGCTGGTACACAGAAAGTTTAAGTTAATTTCTTCTTATAACAAATGATACCAATTCAGTACTATTACTAAAAGTTACATCAAGCAATGATATAGTACTTATCATTCATAAGCTTTAAAATATAAATAGGAAAAAATTCCTAGCCAATAACAATAACATTCTCTTGAAACTAAGTATGAAATACTTTGATTTGGAAGCATTTAATGCAACTTTGAGTGATCAAAATAATGGAGGGTTTTTGGTTGTTTTGTTTTTGTTTTTTTTTTTTTGCTGTAAGGGATGTCCTACAATCTTGCAGTCTACATGTCGCACCCTGACCAGGCCAGGAGTCAACTGTTTTAGATAAATCACTTATGCACAGACATAGGCACTGCTCAAAGACAATTTTGTGTCCTATTATGATAAAAACAGTTCAACTTAAACATAGTAAAAGCAAAACCAAACAATTCACCCAGCCAAAGATGGTAAAAACTTGCAAGGTAGACAGTGTGTTACTGGTGGTTTACAAAACTTCAGTAACCACAGGGGATAAAGTCACATTTCATTAATTCTTCTAGGTCCTTTTCCACTTGTAATTCTGCAGGCTGCTCTGGTAATATTTACTATTAGACATGAATGGTAAGAAACATGAGTGGTAAGAAACTGATTTATGGTGAAAGATTAAACATGTACCATTTCTAACTAACCCTGAAGATTGAGCACGAGTATTTGACAGATGCAACTTCTAAGGAAGAAGATTAAAAGGCTTCAAAGTAAAACAACAAAGACCAGAAAAGAGAAATTTTTGTGAAATCATTTCGTGTTCCAGACAATCACACATTTGAGGCATGATGCAGAAAGCAATTTCACTTTGGTGGTAATACAGGCTCACTAGTAGGCTGAAAGACAGATCTGCTCAAGTTTGGAGGGACAAGCAATAGCTGATGGGTCAAGGCAAATGTGCCTTGACCTATTCTGCTGCCTACTTAGCCTTCTTTCCTTACTTCCTATATACCAAAAAAAACCTCAGTTTTTCTTGCCTACTCCTACACAGAGCTGCTACTTCCAGCCCAGTGCACAGATACATTAACAACAGAAAACAAGTTGGTATGGATGTGGAACTACATACATACATATCCAACTACAGAATCAACATGTTATCCTAGAAAAATTTCATTAACACATTACCTATAAAGATTTATGAAATACAGGTATTTTATGAACAAGAAATCAAAGCACAACAATGTAAAAATACAGCTTGTCAAAATGAGACAAGATTATTCAAAAGATTTGTCTTCTTCCAACTGGAGTTCCACACGGGCAACAAACTGACTCCATAACATACAGACAAAATACTGGCTAATCTATTGACCTTCAATATATAAATGGCAGCTAGCTTTTGTATCATTGAGTTGGTACAGTACTGAAGTTACAATTTATGCTAGAGACATTAAAAGAGCTATATTTTTATGCTCTGTAAAATAGATTCATGAGATTCACAGTTGCCACAGTTTAGTGAAGTGAATAATTTAGTAAAATTCAATAAAAGACAAACTATAAAATGTCTATAGAGACCCTCATAAAACTAGCACAAGGACAACAAGTTTGGGCCAAGAATAACACTGTTTAATTACAGTTGATAAAGTTAAAAGAATTATTAAGCTAAATGCTTGAAGAACAAAAATTTCTTATGAACTTCAAACTTTTTACCTTAGTGCTGAATTATAAACACCAAAGAACTAAGTGAATTATTACAGGTAAAGAAACTTTCCTCTGAAGCTCCCATGGTTAGCAATTGTTAAGCACAAATCACCAGAATAGTTATACTATTTTGTTTTCTGATAAGCCTACCCTTGATAATTGTTTTAGGAAGAACACTGAAAGACTAAATATATTACTAATTTGGTATGGGGATAGGAACAACACATTTCTGTCATTATTTTACTTTTCCATAAAAGAAAATGGGAAGGGGAAGTTGGTGCCACCAGAATGTATTTGCCTGGTTTTCAGCATTTTGCCATGCTTGAGTTGTTATCCTTCTAGCAGGATTTCTTCATTTGTTTTCCCTGAAACTATATAAAAATCATGTCAAGCATCTCAGTGCCTGAATTGCCCAGGAGGAGAGAGTTGAGAGAAAGGCAGGTCTCTATTTCTGCATGACTAAGGTTATTCACACAGCATGCCAATTTGTTCACATATGAAAAACTGATGAAAATCAGTACCCAAGGATGCTCCTGGGGAAACCTAATGGCTAGAGAGCAGCAGGTCAAAAGGTTTATTCAAACGTATCAAACAAGTCTCGAAATCTCCCTGTAATGTCATATCTGAAAACTGGGTTTCACACAATTTCACATTTAGGATAAATAGGTATACTGTGTTATAATAGCCTGGAATACAGTTTTCCAAGATTACACAGGAAAACTGATCTTTCTCCTTGCCATACAGACTCTTCCTTTCAAAATCAAAGGTACTGATATATGAGGCAAGATGCAAGTGACATAACTGTTACATAGAACCTCACCATGTATGTTACACTGTCTTTCACATCGTATTCAAATATTCAGTAATATTTAGGTTAAAAGTATTATTCTAAAAAAAAAATCCTAAACAATCTCTTGGAGGAGTGATGAACATCAGTTCCCTAGATTACTAGATACCATGGAACCTTTATGTGATCATCTGCAACAGGTCCTTCTTGAAATTTCAGTGTTTCAAAGATCTTCACCATGCAACTGCATATCATTACTTACAGGCTTAGGTCCTCTGTCTTATCCTAATGATGTGAAATGTGTTGCAACCTTTATATCCAGTTTATCCACTTTAAACAATCCCACCTTCAAGAAAAATGCATCAACCATCTGTCCACTGGAACTATGAAGGAAGAAGTCACCATGCTATTAGCAGTGTCAAAGAAGACAATGTGTCACATTTGAATACGCTAATATTTCTTCTGTTTCTCTTCTCTTCATCCTATAATGTGATTAGCATATAAGGTCTGACCTATACCAACCTCTACATAAACAATAAATAAAAAATAACCGTATAGTTCTCTTTGAGAGAATCTTTGAGATTGAGGCACACGGACCTCAGTAAGACAACATAAAAGTTAGCCAAACAAAGGTCCACAGAATGGAGACTTGATATGGAGAGATGATGGGGGCACATCCCCATAAAAGAAAAAGTTCAAGACGCAGCCCTCATTGGGTAAAGTGATGTGCACTGTCTTTCAGGATAGGAAATGGGTAATCCTTCCGTATTTCCTGGAATCTGGACAAACCATCAACTGTGACTGCTACATGGTGATGCTGACTAAATTGAAGGTTTGAACTTCCTGAGTTAGGCCAGAGAAGACCACCTTTCCCTACAACGCAGTAAATCAGGCCCCATACTAGTTTGAAGACCTTGGAACACATTGCAAGCCCAGACTGGATTGTTATATAATGGCCACAGCATTGTCCAGATTTGGAAATTTATGACTTCCATCTACTTGGGCCAAAGAAAGACAGACTACATGGGAAATATTTTTCTAGCAACTTGTACTACCGTAGGAACTGTGAAAAAGAATGCCATCCCTGCAGATGCAGATTTTTCTGAGTGTGGCAATGCAGGCTCTTGTTCATCACTGGCAAAAATACATATCTAATGGTGATAGCTATGTTGATAAGTATTGTTTTACAGTAGAGAATTTATCAAATACTGTTGTTTTTCTCTTTGAATCTGTAGCAGTTTCTATAGAAACCAACAGGAGGCATGACTTTCAGAGCAACATATGTAATTTGCCTTTCATTCTGACTTGCTCAAACTTCTGAGGAAAGTTTTCATTTGATTCAAATCTCTTCAGACAAAATCCACCATTATCAGAGCCTTAAAACTTAATTATTCCCTAAGTCACACTGCTATTAGTCTTATTTCCATTATACCACTGATACACCCAATCTCAAAGTTAGGAACCTAAGCACCAAGCTGCACAAATTCCTAAAACCTAAGACTTCCAAACTCTTAATGCATGAAACATTTACAAACGCTCACATGACTCTGCTCATGGAGATCAATGCTGTCCAACCCTAGGACTGAATTCAGGATAAGAATTCTGTTTACATCTCTTAAATCATTACCAGAAGGAACTTACTTCTGTTACCTATTAAGAATTAGGTTACTAATGTTGGAGGTAACTTGTCCAGCCTAATCTTCTCTTTCAGAGAACTTAAAAAACATCAACAAAAAACAAAAAACGTTACAGTTCTGCACAGTCAAAAGTAAGATAATTGCTAAATAATTAATCTCCTTATTGACCAAAGCAATTCGACTCTAAATCTGAGCAAACCTTTGTTGTTGTTGTTGTATGTTAATGACTTCTCTATTGACTTGTCCCTGACTTTTACTTCCACTATCTGTGGAAAATATTTTCTTACAACTTAATGGTAAAATGCATTTTTGAATAATGAAGACTACTGGAAAGATAAGGGAGGAAGTCATTTGGAGCCAAGAGAATCACTGAAGAGTCTATTAACACTGGAAATTTTTTTCTCCTGACATAATACTTGCTGAATGCACAGTCTTCTGTGCTGACAGAAAAAAAGTTCCACTGTGTGGTGTTTTAATATTGTGACTTCTTTAAGTAGCAGAGCAGCTGTTACTCTCATTACATTAGAAATTGTAGCAAAATGTGGTGGGTCCTAATTTGTATAGTGACATCCTATGAAGAGTGCTAGCTGTCCTGCTAGATACTGATTTTATGTTTGCACTGTGATTCTCTATTCTTTCCTTAATCTTGTGACTTACAATAAAGAACAGGAGTCCAGGATATTGTCATCTCAGGATAAGGAGAGAGAAGCGTAACAAAATCCACACTGATTTATATTTTATAGGAAGCACTATCTGAAGGTCCTAAAATGTCTCCATTGCCTTCATGACCACACTGTTTACTCCTCTACAGTGTAAACTCATTTTTCCAGGAAAAAAACTGTAGTCCTGAAATATAGTTCTATGAGAGGGATTTTTGTTAATACAACACAATACAGGTTAGACAAAAAAAACTATCAATTTTTGAATTTAAGAATAGCTGTGAAAAATACGCAAAATACTGCAAAATACTTGTGCAAAGAAGTCTTCCTAAATGAAACATGTATTTTTCCAAAGGTAACAGCTCATGTTAATAAACAGTTTGGATTAAATGTGAAATCATAATCAACTTCTATTGGTTTCAGTGAGACAATGATTTTTTTCACCATGATGCCTGCCTCAAAATACATTCAAGCTACATGTAAATAAGGTATTTGTTAGCAAACAGAAGACAAGAAGAAAAGGGACAAGACGTAAGGTCACTATTTAATAGCGTGTGGGGGAAGACATGAGAAGGATCAACAAGTATCTTTACACCAATAAAATCAGAGAAAAAAGAAAACAGACACATTTACCCTAAACCCACCTGGCAGTACCATTCAGCTGTCTCACTTTTGTATTTTAAAAAGGCACTCTCCCCTACTTGAAATCTGGGACTCTTACTCTTGAATAATGCATTGAAAATAGTTGAGAAGCTATGGCTGCCTGTTGCTTTAGATGTTAAACTGCTGAAAAATAGCCCAGATTGAAGGGATCTTTCTTATCTACCAGCTGAAATACTTTCCACTTTATGATATACAAAACTCCTCACTTGGAGCTCTTGCACTACCTAAGGTAATAAGATGAACTGATCAGGGCTGCAAGCTGGGTTGCAGTTTCTGCTTCAGAGCATATTTCATGTCTCACTGAATAGGAACCAATATAACCTTCCATCTACAAACAGTAAATATCGATCAGTCCAAATGGCAAATTTTATTATCACAAGATTAACAACTTCAAACATCACCAAACATTTGCAGCTTCACAGCCAGGACCTTTTACTGAGTGAGGAAATTGGTATCTGTCACCTAGTACCTCAGTAAGTGCTCTAACCATTGCCAGCCTTCTTCCAAGAGAGATGAGTCCATTTTGAATTACAGCCAAAACCCAATGATGCTACAAGGAAAGGATCCTGAATACCAAGGGCAGAAATATGAGTATTAGCCATTTAGTCAGATATTTGTGCCTTGGAATCCCATATTCACAACCAGGCCAACCCTCCCCACGGGTTGCCGGGGATGCCTTGATGTCTAACTTGGGATAGTAAATTCCAGAAAACATCAAGGTTGAAATTAAATGCTGTGACAGCTCAATATTTTCAGCAACTGAAATGAACAAAAATAGTATTTCTCTCCAGTATTTTACATATGCTCAACCATTGCTAAGTACACAGGTCTCACAATGTTGCTTTCTTCAGAGGACACAATAATATAAAAATGTAACTTTCTTTAGGGATAACCAAAAGTCTGCAATCTGAAAAGTTTGGACTACATTTCTCCAAGTACCTTTAACAAGTAAAGTAATGCACTTGGTGTGTGTTTGACAGAAATGGTAATGTTTAATGAGATAAATATAAATGTACTAGTAAAAAAACCTTCTGTAGCCCAAAACAATAACTGTAGTTAATATACTATATAATAATATAGTAATAACAGTGTCATTTCTTATCTCTGGCTTCAGATCTGAGAGAACTGTTTTTTTAAGTAACTGTCAAGATATGAGAAAATAAGGCTTCATTTGAAATTTAAAAACAGATTTTTCTAATCAAGTACTTACAACAGTCTTCTACAAAGCACTGAGAGCCTTTCTCACACTTTGAACAAGTTGCTGTTTAGACAAACTTTCTATACATGCTGAGAAGCAGTTTTTAAAAAGTGAGGACATTTTAATTGTGGGTGACATGAATCAACTATCTGAAAGAACAGCTGCATCTTCAGATGACATGAGAAGTGTGATCTGGATGTAAAGTACAATAAAAGTGTTTTCTCCTCCATTTACCGTCTTGTGCCAGATCTCCAAACTCCTAGAAATTTAATTTTAACTTAACAAATAAGCCAGAGGGGGAAATAAAACGGTAGGGAAGGAGCTTTATGTGCCACTATAGTCCACATTAATCTGTTTCAAAGATTACCTTAAAAATTATTTTCTGTTCACTGAACCACCTTGATTAATAAAAGTCGAGGATGAGGGAACTCAATGTTAAATAACTCCAATTTCATGAGACTAAAAACTGAGCCTTCTCATTTTATGCTATATAATTGGAAGCAAACATTGCAGTCCAAACAATTATGAAATTCATTCTTTGCAGCTTTGGCATATTTTAGTTGTTCTTGTAGGATTATTCCTGTCTTATATGAAAGATGTCACATCCAGAAAAGAGCCTCAAGACTTTTGACAGAAGGTGCATTACAAAGCATGACTTGAGATAAAAGAATTGATATCCAGCCCCTAGAAAGCTGTCATCATTAGTCATCAGGGCTTGGTACTTCAGATGCCCCCCCCACCCCCCACATAAAACAACCACTCAAGATTAACGTGCATTCCAAATAACATTTTATATCTATGTACTCAACTGTTCTAGCTGCTGCAGATGCTATTCACTCATAGACAGAGAAATAACAAGGCCATCATTACAGATCTGTGTGAGGTTCTGAAGATTGAAGACACTTATGGGATATTTTAGGTTTGTGTGGTTTTCTTTTTTTTTTTTTTGTTTGTTTGTTTGTTTTTTTCTTTTACAGAATACAGTACAATTTATAAAGTAGCAAGAGAGCTTCAAGTCTGAGAGCTAAGCATTTCTGCTTCAGTCTATTCTGGAAGCTGACAAATATGACTACGTACAGTACAAACAAGGATTACCTGGTGAGGGAAGGCAATGTAAGCCACTTAGAATGATGAAAAGAAGTATTACTCAAACTGTGTAACTTGTGTAACTGAGTAACTTTAAACTACCAGATGAAGTAACATTATTATCAGCAAAAAAAAAAAAGGAGGAAAACTGTTCACAGTTGTTCCCAAAATCTTCTCAGAGCAGATTCTTCAACAGCTTTCTTAACAAACTCTTGGTGTAGACAAAGACAGTCAGCCTACTGAAGTAGGCAAATGCAAGAGAAATAAGCAGCAAACCTTAGGAGAAATAGCAAGTTATATCAAAATCAAAGTTTCATAAAATGAATTTCAGTGTTATCAGTAGCAGACACTAGAGGGGAAAAGTCTGAAATGTGAGGGAAATTAGGAAGAATTTGTAACAGAAGTTATAAAAAGTATTTCAATCAAGATGAGGGATTTGAGCCTCTTCTTTTAGAAATTTTCAGAGTTCTCATATACATCACTTTAATCTTAAAAATCTGTCATAAAATACATCATTGCATTCACCACAAAGCACCAGACATAAAGCCAGCCATAATTTAAACAACTGCATTTATTGAAAACTTACTGCCATTTTCACGGGAATTTGTAAAACTGAAGTTATATCTGAAAAGTCATTTGGCCATCAAGCAATCAAGCATTTCTCTATGGAAAGGCTAACACGGCTTATAAAATTTATAGGGCTATATGTGGCCCAGCCTGTAGGGACATTGAGTAGGGGAACAGAGTTAATAACCGCCAAGGAAATATTCACTTTCTGTACTGCTGTACAAGACTTGCTCAAAATACAGTGAGTTCATAAATCCACTTAAGTATGATCCAAGTTCCTACGTAGATCCTGAAGCAGTTCACAAGTGACTCTTAGTAAGACTAGAAAATTATTCCTACAGTCTACATGAATCCTATTTAGGAATAGAAAATCTTGATGAGTCATAAGATCAAATATTCCAAGAAGCTTTCTTAAAAAATTGATTTTTATCTTCTTTATTTTCCAATGCAAATCTCAGAAGTCTTTTTCCATCTATGCACCCATACTGAAAACACAGATAGTCAAGAGGCTTTATTTTGAAACTGCAATTTTTTCTGTCGGGATGAAGAGACATATATACTAGTTACAGACAGGAAACAGATAGGTAAGACTGCAACTCTTAGTATTTCACACCAATACATTCTCTGCCTGTTATTTGCAGGCAGGGGAAAGAAGCTTCTGCCTTTAACTATAGGAACATACACCAGCTGCAGCCCAGAAGACTAAAAGATGTTTATAGCTCATCTATATGACTTTCATTCTGTCATTTGGGTCTCACTCCTTCCACACCCAGGGGCTCCCAGATTTGTATTTATAGCTCTTTTATCCCCATTCTCTCCTATGCCAAGTATCTTATCAACAGTACTTTACAACCTTCAGAGGCTTTAGTGTCAACATACTAATGTCATAAAAGTCAGAACCATCAAGCTAACTGATAGCTAGAGAGCATTCCTTTTGACAGGGAGTTCTCAAAATGTGCCTAATGCCTCAGTCCTGACAGCCTTAGAAGCTGTGATAGTCTTTATCAAGATAACAGAAATGCAAAATCTTGGTATTTTCACAAGCATGACAAGTCTAAGGACCAACAGAAAGTACCCAGGAAAGCATCTCAAGAGTCTTATTTTTTCTTTTTAAATACAAGCAACAAAGAGTGGAAAGAATTTCTAACATCTTCAGTCCAAGAGTTTAGTTTTATATTGACTTCAAAATAGTAAGTACACAGACATAGGTAACATGATAGAATATAACAGTTCAGCTATGCAGAAGCAAATTTCAAAACTGTAAGCTGCTCTTAGCTTTCTAAATGACACTTCGAATACTTGTTTAAAATTCTGCATCTATGTGTGGTAAGCACAGTCAGAGCAAAATCAGCACCTGGTTAGGATTTAAACATTAGGGACAGGGTAACCACTCCAGTACAAGTACAGGAGTTCCTAAGAACTCCTACACTCTGCAGGAACAAAGTACCTTTCTCAATTCATATATGGATTAGTATTTCATGGTGTGTAACCCCTGGAATCTCAAGGACACACATAAACACAGCTAATCAAGCAATACTGCTGAACAATGTGACCTATCTGAAAACACTGGCAACAGTATCTCCTCCATCTTCCTTCTTTTCCCTCCCCCCCTCACCTCAGCTTTATGATTTCACAGGAATCATATTAGCCAAAATTCAGTCATGCCTTACAAGAAAAACTATTTTCTCAGTCACTGAATTTGCCTTGTCAATATTCTGATTTTTCTATGTTTAATTCTATCATCCTATCATTTGGAGGAAAGAGTGGGGAGGCCAGGCTCTTTTCAGCAGTGTGGGGAGAGAGACAAGGGGAAATGGCCAGAAACTGGAGCATAGGAAGCTTCACATGAATGTGCACAAGAACTTCTTTACAGTGAGCACTGGAACAGGCTGCCCAGGGGTGTTGTGGGGTCTCCTTCTCTGGAGATATTCATGACCCTCCTGTATGCCGAGCTGTGCGACCTGGTGTAGGGAACCTGCTTTGGCAGGGGGGTTGGACTTGATGATCTCTGGAAGTCCCTTCCAACCCCTAAGATTCTGTGATTCTACAGATCATCTTACTCTCCATCTACTGATCTCTAACTTAGTTTTACTAATTAATTGGACTGACTTATATGACTTGAGGAATTAGCTTTCACAGTTCAATTGCTGAATGTTAGAAAAGCATTTCCTAAATCCATTTTAAAAGCAGTGATTTATAACACAAATGCAAGCTGGGAGCAGGACAAAGCAATGACAGCTAAGAGGTTTTGAAGAATGCTAAAATGCAGTGTGTAGTCGATATAAAACAGTCAATTTTGTCATTCTCTCTGTGAATGCAATACTTTTTCTGAGTGTGCTGACAGTGGTACAAGCCCACGGATTGCTGTTGCTTGCAGAACTGCTTTTTTTTTGTTTTGTTTTGTTTTGTTTTTAAAATGAAGCACAGAAAAGAAAAACACAGAAAGCTAGTACGGTTCTTCAAAACAACATCATAAAAATGAACTTGGCCAAGGCAGCCAATTTGTGGATTTTGATAAACCAAAAAGGGATGAAGAACTTGTCTGGGACATAAACACTGAGAAACAAAAAGAAAAAATTAAACAATGACAGCACAATCAAAACTCAGGAATAAACTGTTTTACAAGGGATTCTGATGAGTTCAACATCAGAGAAAAGTAAGTTTGCTGAGTAAAAATATGATAAAATTATTCATCCTCTAACTGCCTTTTGATGATGAATTGACAATCTTATGCAATCTGTATGTACCACCATCCAGGTGTTATTTCAGCATGCTCTAAATCTGCAGAACTCATGAATTTGCCTCCATCTGTACTCTTAACAGATTGACATCATACTCTTTGTCCTACAAAAGTTACATTGCACGCTATATTGTTAAACATAGCAGCAGCAAAATAGAGCCGGGCACTATCTTATTCAGTCTATCAGAGATGACATTTGCTACAAAGTAGTATGCAGGCAAGAAAGCAAACTCTGATTATAACAGAGGTGGTTATACCCATACAGGTTTCTTAAGGATCTCCTCTGAATTCAGAGAAGGAAACTGGATTTGCTTTTACTAGGCAGCTATTCCAAGTAATATCAAAGAAAGCAAAAACTAAGAGAAAGTTCAAGGAACCAAGGACACAGCTATAGGTACAGCTGAAAAGTGGGAATGGGAAAGGAAGAAAAAAAAAAAAACAAACACAACCCAGGTGATGCACAAATAACAATTGTACAGCATTGAAGAGTTCAGACAGACATGAACATACTTCATAAAAAAGGATCACTTACGGTGATAGAAGCCCAAAAATCTGAGCAGTGCCCATTTTTTCACTCCCACAATTGCAGTCATCAGCACCTTTATAAATTAGTATCTTTTTTTTAGCCTGCAATCCTACAATTAGAACAGACTTTCCTTCAACCTGAATTGGCAAATTAGCATTATCAGAACAATCGGGCGCATTAAAAATTCTGTTAGAAAAGGAGTCACAAGACTTGATTATTGTCTGCAGAAGATACTCAACACAGACCCTTGGGTGTGTTCTGACAGACAAAGGTGAATGATGTTTTCACACAAGAGAGAGAAGGACAAAATGAGGGAAGGTTTGAGAAAAAAGCAGTTGATAGGTTTACACCAAGTATCCCTAATGCACAGCTGTAGATGGACAGCATTCACCTTCTTGATTCTCCTAAATCAGTTTTTTCCTGCTCTCTTCAAATATGCTGAGGAACGTTTAACCTTCATTAGAGATGAACTTGCCATCTACTCCATAGAAATTCTTCTATCAACAGAATGACCCAGCATCTCCTGCAGCTTCTCATGTATTTTATGTTTTAATCTCAAAAGTATTGGCTGAAAGCAAGGTAAACGTATTACCATGTTTGGTATATCACGATGTTAAAACAAACAAACAGCTATATGGTGAATGTAGAAGTTTGGCTTGCAATAGGACAAAAGATAGTCTGAATTATTTTTATGTTTATGTAAGCCAAACCCAGAAACTGAAATTAATATCTAAATGCCCACATCGAGACAAACTTACTCTCACAACAAAAAGCTGAATTCTAATTAGAAAATAACAACAGTGAAAAGGTATCTTCAACAGTTTGAAGAACACTACACTGGATGTGAAAGCAGAGTATTCAGTGTTGACTAGAACAGACAAACTTCAAAATGCATATGAAGAAATACAGCAAAACACTCACGAAATACCATTTATCTAAGCAATGACAAGAATGAAGCAACATCATCACTTTTCTTTGAATTCATTCTACCTTTAGGATCATTCTTTATCCCATGGCACTTTTGCTTCACTCAGAAGAAAACATATGACCTTGCTAAGAACAGAGCACATGGGGCCAGGGAAGAAAAGCTTCCACTTACCAAATGAAAACATGCAATAAAGGCTGAGCCCAGGGAATAAAGTATGCTGCAAATAATAGCGCATACCCACTTCCTAGGAAATTTACACAATAGAGTTCACACGTCAGCAACTGTTCCCCCATAACATAAATTCAAATTGACAACACCGAGGTTTTATGGAGCAGCATTTATCTCAAGTTTGTCAGGAGAAGCCATTTCATTTCTTATGATTCATTTCATTTATATGTTAGTGTATTAACTGGATACATTATTGATCTTTATTCCATCCAATTTCGGTTCCTACAGTGTGAGGGCAAAGTAATCTGAGAAATCTCTCTTCTGGATTTTTTATTATTTTTATTTTTATTAAGCAAAGAAGTATCTGTTGCAAGTCTAGCAAAACTTCTTAACTGCTTTAGACATTGTATCAGAGGAATGCATTCTGGCACAAACAAGTCCTTCTGAGGGAATTCCTTACTGTTAAAGTCAGGTTTTCTAGAATCTGTGCTGCAACACCTAGAAAGCCTTTTCCAGATACAGTGCTCTCCTCTGGAAAAAGGAAAAGATGGAAGCAACGATAACAGAGCTTGTACAGAACAACAGCAACAAAAAAGATTGACAGTCCATATCTGGGGGCAACAACATTTCAAGCTCAGAGTTACTCATAACATATAGAAGTCCCAGCTGCCAATCTGCAGAACCTTAAGTCAGTACAATTTGACAGCCATTATGAATATTATGAACACCATGGATGCCCTATTACTTTCATCTGACAGTCACAGGAGCATAGTAAGGATCCAGCAATAAATAAGGGGAAAAAATAACATAGCAAAAAGCACAAACAGAACACACTGGCGTAATAAGAATGTCCTCCTAACTCTGGAGGTGGTAAACAAACCGTAACAGCACATGTGTGAGCTGAGACTTGTTTAATTGTACATGGGTAGGCTGCAAGACTTGTAGCCATTCCTTAAGTCCCTCCGCATTCTGGGGATGCATCGAGTTTTCAACCTGGTTGAAGGCACTATAAGTGATTTTTACCGTGGGGTCTCCTCAAAAGAGAGAGGAGCAAGTCACAGCATTACACTTGTTCGACAATAGTTTTTCTGTGTTGTCAGTATGATCAGGGTCTTACCACAGAGGCACAACTAGATACATCCAGACAGAGGCAGAATCTACCTGGCATCCTCAGCTTCCCACAGGAGTAACTATGTTGGCAGATGTTCACACCCCTAATTCACAGTGTTCTGTACTACTGAAATCTTCCTGCTCTTCGGGGTTGGTGTGAAGCTACTCTTCTGCTGCACGCCTGTAATATCTCATGGCACACTGGGCTTTCTGCTGCAGTTAGCATTATCAATCAACAGTTAACTCATTGATTGAAACGCGGACAGAAAAGTTGTTCTGGTGGCAATCAAATAAAATTCGCCAATGCTATTCGATATGAAGTCATTTTGCAGGCACTCACTGTTTGGAAACGCGGTGCCTTGGCACCATCTCGTGGTTGGAGTGAGACAGTGCGGGCCCACAACTCCAAGAGCTCCGCAGCGTGCCGCGGGTGCCACCCGGCGCTCCCGCACCGCCACTGCCTGCAGTTTGTGCATACATTCCAATACGATAATAGTGTGAGTAGCTAAGAGATCAAAGCCCAAAGAAATCAGTGAAAACCGTTCCTTGGCCTTCTCTGCTTTGGACTGTGCCATTAACCACAACACTGACAGCCTGGTTGTCAGTTACACCACAAGCAGCTCCAATGCAATCGGTGCCTTTCCAGTAACTCCCAGCTGGGGCCTGAAGCCTCTCCCATTGTGGCCCATACACCCCATCATTTGCTTACAGGCTGCCAATCCACAGGTGAAATCGTAGCTATATGTTTACCTCTTGATTTTGTCTTAATGTTCACACTATTAGAAGGGAGTTACTAAAATCTGAACATGAAATCCATGTGCTGCAAAAGTCAACAGTGAAATCTGATTGTCATTGTACTAGCAGCTGTGCTCCAAATCAGCAAGCAGTGCTTCCTCACCTACCTTACAGAAATTAGGAAGAAACAATATTTCTATTTCACCCTATCTTATTATGCAAGCTGTCAGCAGATCCTAACACAGTACAAAGTCAACTGGGTACAGCAAAGAATGGAAAGGTGTCCTGCAGCACCTCCCTTTGGTGCTAGAGACCTTTTCACCTCACACCTCAGCCCTGCCCACAATGGGTTTCAAAGGGTGCCAGATAAAACATGCTTTGAGCATGGGGCACCTTAGCACCTACTAATTTGATTTAAAGTATGGTGGTGTGCATGGGGTCAGGTCTGGGTGCTTTGTCCCTGCAGCTCTCCTTTCCAAGGGGATAGGTTGATTGGTGGTAAAAATTTGACAAGATTTTTACATTTAGAAACTGGTCTTTAAAACACTGTGGAAATAAGGGGAGAAGAGAGGCCTTTCCTTTCCTTGCTCCCTAGCCAACCACCACATTCCCCAGATCAGTGCTCTTACCTGAAGCATCTGGCCTCATCTCCCTGTGATCACATCAGCTGGAGGCTGTGACACAGCCAGTTTGTATTAAGTAGAAAACTCTTTAATTCCAAAAGAAAAAGAAAAAATCCAAGATCATCCTTAATACGAATAAACTGACATTTATGACAGACTGTATTTATGGGCATGACACATAGGAGGCATTATTTGTGGCAGATGCATGTACCAAAAGCACTAGGAATCCTATTCACTTTTACTCCTTAATTTTCAACTGATTGCTTTTTCCCCATAGACACAAATTACTGTTGGTTCATCACAAGTGTGAGTGAAGAAAGAAAAGCATCTCCAGTAAGAGTTCAGAACATGCATCTGTTCTTCACAGGTTCACTTAAGGGTACCATTCTGTGTTCTAGACTTTGCTGAGGTAATGTGGCTGACGGATTTGAGAAGGCTTGAAAGAAAACTGGCCAAACTCAGCTGCAAGCTGACAAATATTTGTGGGGCCAATTAACCACTATGACTTTTAAACTTGAGATGTCAAGTACATAAAAAGAAGAAAAAAAGAACAGCCTTGAATCATTTCTGAAACAATTCTAGACAAAAGAAATAACATTGTTCTCAAAAGCTTGCTCCTGAAAGTCGTTGCTGCTGCTTCTGAAGCAGATCGTTTTGGCCTGGTTTGCTACTGAATTTATACTCATTGTCCAGGAACAAACAATTGATGATATTTTGAAATGCAGCCCCAGCATGTTTGTTCCCAACACCCTTCCCTGTAGCCTACCAATGCACCTAAGTTTCCCACCCCCAAATCAGTGTTATTACACTTTCCTTTTCTCTATTGTACCGCTATCCTTAGGCTTCTTTCCTTCATTTGTACCTCATGTCTAAAACTATTATTCACTTTCTGCTTGTTTCAAGATGGATAGGAAACAACTTTACAAAACAATTCTCTCAAAACCACATGAGATTTCATTGAAGGGAAATGAGAGAAAAACTAATGTGACAATTTGTTTATAAGCAGAGTAGAACACACTTGTCATGTCATTCTTAAATTTCTCATGTCTACACAAAGCTTTGCATTTCTTAACTGCATTTATTTCTCATCCCCATCTTTCCTTCCTGCCACACTGGAAAAAGGTTGCCATGACAAGTTTATTTTTTATATGGAACTGTTCACATGTATATTGCTTTTTCAACTTCCCTTTGGAAAATAACAGTAATCCATTCTTTTCACAGTGACAAATGATATCTATAATTATTTCTAGATAACAATTTGTTTGTTGAAATTAGAGATACTTCAAGGAAGAAATTCAACTATGATCTTGATAAGAATGACAACTTGAATAAGAAAAACAACTAATTATATAATCATCAAGGTTGGAAAAGACTTCCAAGATCATTTAGTCCAACCATCCACTGACCATCAATATTTCCTCACTAAATCACGTCCCTTAATATAACCACCAAACATTTCTTGAACTCCTCCAGGGATGGTGACTCCACCACATCCCTGGGCAGCCCATTCCAGAGCCTGACCACTCTCTTTTTTCTAATATCCAACATGAACTTCCCCAGGCAAAACTTAAGGCCCTCCCCTCTCATCCTATTGCTAGTTATGTGAGAGAAGAGGCCAAACAGCAACCCAACCTTGCCACAGTCTCCTTTCAGGTAGTCACAGAGAGTGATAAGGTCTTTGAGAGACCTTATCTTGAGAGACACAGGGACTATCACCTCCCTGCTCCTTCTGGCAACACTATTTCTGACATGCCATTGGCCTCCTTGGCTGTCTTGGAAGAAGACATATTTTAATTTAAGTGACAATGAAAAACACTTTAGGAATACAATATATATATTAAAAAAAAATCTACTTTTTTTGTGCTTAACTACTTCAGTTTCTTTCAAAACATCTGTCATGATTTAAACACTAATTGAATAAAAGTCAGGAAAAAGACACAGACAACAAAAAGCAAAGCTCACTTCTAGCATTATTGAAAGAGCTGGGAACTCTCTCAGTTCAGTTTTAATGAGTAAATTGTCCTGAATTTAAATTTCTTTTTCATACATCTAACTTCGTATTAAAATGCTAAGGTAAAAAGCAAGAGTCTCTTCAAAGCTTAAAGATTCAAATTATTAAGTGGTTTGAAGTGTCTGAAAACGTAAAACAGTTGGTGTTTCAAAAGCTTGAAGTTAAGAAGAAACTACCAGTTTAAATCATAGAATTGCTCAGATTGGAAAGGACCTCATCAAGTCCAACTGCAAACTAACCATACTACCTTAACACCTCAAGAGAACTGTGTCTCACAAAGTTTAATAGTCACAATACATGATAGAAAAACCCACATGAGAAGTCATTCCCTTAAATTACAACATTCTCTCATAGCAAAATAAATAAAAATCCAACAAATATTGACCAACAAATACAAGCTTTTCAGATCAAAGAGGGAGAAACAATACAAAACATGGTGAACTGTTTTCTAGGTCGAGTAACACTGTGGATGTTCCAGGAAGAAAACGTCATACAGCTCAAACCACTAGATCTCCAATCACTTCAGACCACTCATGCATCCTCTTAAGGAACTATTGTTTTACACCACTTATTTAAGCATTTAAACTATCAAAGAAAACAATGTTTATAAAGTCATTCAAAGAAATGGGAGTAGCAAATGCAGTTAAATTGTACTCAGGAATACATAATAAAATAGAAAAAAGTGAAAAAATGACGAACTCTAATGGAGTTTCAGAAAATGCCTAACTGCAGCATACTGTGGGGGCAGTAAGCAGGGAAAGCAGGTTCAGGAATTACTTACATCTTCTTTGTTTTAAATTATTACCATTTAGTAGTCCCTTTTTTTTTTTTTTTTTTTTTTTTTTTTTTTTTTTTAACCTACTAGAAATATGTCAAAATATGTATTTATTCATATTTTATTTTTCACTGGTTCTTTTTCAATTAAGTGCTCACTTAGACTCTGCTTAAATTCAACAGCTCTTCTGAGATGACATTAAACTTGCACTTATTTTTCTCTATCAAAATCTTGATAATAATGAATATGCCATACAGGTAACGTTGGAAACTGATAGATTATAATACAAGAGGTGGCTTTTAGTCAAAAGCTTCAGGAGATCAATGACAGTTGTCAAAATATGCTGACACTGTTTTGAGTGTAAAGTGCAAAGTATGTCTGTTATAGGTGCCTGTGAACACTAAGGATTTGCTCTGGTAAGCTGTAAATAGCAGAACTCAGATTCAGATATCCAAATGCTATTATTTTGAAATGTTTCATTTTTAGGGTAAAAATAAAAATTAAAAAAATGTTTTGCCAGCAGAAACTAGTATTTGAGAAATTTCAAAGTTGTCATAATGAGTAACTTCAAAGAGAAAAGCTTCTTTCTGATCAATCCAGCAAAACATGATGACTCAATTACATTTTTTTTTACAGGTGGTAATATCCAGTGTCCTCCTGCAACTGCATTATTTTTGAAGAACAGACTATGCCGAAGTATCAGGTGTAGCTTGAGTAAGCAATCCATCACAAGACTCCATAGAGACAAAGTAACAAACTCCATAGCTCGTTCAGGAGCTTAGGTAAACAAACAAACAAAAAAAAAGAAACTGTGGAAATAATGTTTTACTTCAGCTTAATAAACTAAAGTGTGTAGAACTGTGTTTCTCTGACCAAAAAGAGATAATTCAGTTTATTTTCTGAACAGAAGTAATATACATATATATTAATAATTTCGAGGCAACAGGCACTTAGCAAAACAAAACAACAACAA
This sequence comes from Excalfactoria chinensis, assembly GCF_039878825.1. Classification (NCBI taxonomy): domain Eukaryota; kingdom Metazoa; phylum Chordata; class Aves; order Galliformes; family Phasianidae; genus Excalfactoria; species Excalfactoria chinensis. The sequence continues at coordinate 46,899,816 of NC_092828.1, forward strand.
AGAAACCAGAAAAAAGTCAAAAGAGCAAGTAAAGTAGAAAACACTTGTGTTAAATGCAAACTGTTCTATTCTATTGGTTACATAACATTGGAGTTTTGATATTAAAATGACCATTTTATCGTTATTTAGAAAAACAAATGACACATTCCACGCCTTAATTTTTCAAAGCAATAAGAAAACTTTGGTAGCGCTTCTAAACACATTACCATCTAACATTATCCACAAACTGCTAGACTACTCAGAACAAGTAAAACATAGGGGGAAAAAAACGTTATAAAAGTAAAAGTAAAAAGAACTCACAAAGTTAAAAATTAGTTGTAAATTGCACCCTCACACTACAGTCTGAATACCTGCTTTCTCTGAAAAAACAACAGGCAAAAGAATCAGTAGTCATCATTTGATTAATTTCTCATGCTTGCTTTCTGCTTCCATGGGAGAATGGGGAAATCAATTTGTACTCTTGTGGCTACTCCAGTAAAATAACCTTTTACAGCAAATTTATGCTTCTGTTAAACTAAATTCAGCATCTTTTCTTCTAAATAATAAATTCTTAAGATGCTAGGTTTATTTTCTACTTGTAGTAGAAAATTAGAACAAAATGCTTTCATAACAATAATGGATATTTTAAGTAGCCTTTAGTACTGTGTGGGGAGTAATTGTAAAAGGTGATATGCTTCAATCAGTCTGATGAAAAAGTAGAGTGATGTTATGATACTACTTCATATGTTATACAAACATCAGTGATTGAAGTGAAATCACTACACACCCAAGTGTGATCACTACATACTCATGGTCTGGGCTGTTTCATGCTGAGACAATTGAATAAAATGCTACATCTTTTTGTTTTAACAAAATATAGCAAAAACAAATACTGCAATGAAGTTATTTCTAAAAGCCTGAATGCCTTTATCATGACAAGTGAGGAGAGAGCTGCTTTCTCATTAAGCATCCTAAACTGTTCTTTAAAATTGTTAAGTCTTTAGTTTAAAAAACTGTAAGAAAGTTAGTAAGAAAGTTCATAATGGAATGCTTTCTTGCAAACATTGTTTTTTCTGTTTCAAATCAAACAGAACTGAGTACTGAATTACCAGTATCAGCAAAGCTATCGAAGTTGCACAAAGTGTTGTGCTGTGAAGAGGTATGAATCACATCTGTAGAGTACTTTGAGAACAATGCTCTCCTACCTCCTGCTGGCATATGTATATGAGGTTTTTTTTTATTTAGGCAACACTGGGTCATTTTCTTATTGATGATAATTTTAAATCACATGGTATATATGCAGTGTTCATCTGCAGTTTTTAGTCTTAAATGTGATATTATGATTTATGTTGAAAAGCCGAAGTCAGAGGTAGAGCAGATGGAATATTTCTGATACTCATCTGCTATAGTTTTAGAGCCTTGCATACATAAGGATAAAGCAAAGAGATCTTTCTAAAACTCACTATTTGCTTACACACATAAATGAACTTGGGAGATTTATGTAACACTGCCCTCCAGTGAAACTTTCTGTAACATTTCTACTTTGAAACTCATCTTTATCTCTTCTCTTTTCATATTACTGTATTCTTCTTGATAAAGAAATGGCATTCCTTTAATATTAATACAATTCTGTGCATTTAAATACAAATTCCTAATACTGTATTAAACTTAAAAACCTAGAGCATTCTTAAGTTATTTTTTCTTAATATTATTAGTGAGATTTTCAGGGTAGACTGGCAATAGACCTGTGTTCCAAACACATAGTCACTTTCATATTTAAGGTCATATCAATAATAGATGTTAATCTTACCCATATTTTTGTTTAGACCTATTTCACATGACATGAAACTTAGTACTTCACTTACACATTTATAGGATAAAGGAATAAATTGTTAGTCATATCAAAGAAAACAATAGAATGCTCTGTTAAAAAAAAAAACAACAACAAAAAAAAAAAAAACACGAAAACATACATGGAATTTAAGCACGATATAAAACTTGGCAGTAGTAATTCTGCATATAACAACTGAAGTCACATTAACTGCTTGGAGGCCATTTATGGGATTAGCTCGATTTTGATTTACTACCAATAAAAGATTACTGCCCAGCTCTTGGTGACACTGATTCCACTGGAAACATTAAGTAAGGGACAGATATTTCAGAAGTGTTTAGAATTCAGTACCTCTTAGTACTTGTATTTTTCAAAGAATTTCCTGGGGCAGAAAGAGCCAGTCTATTCACACACTAAAGTAATCTTGTCTCACGTGTTACTGTTAAGAATTTTGAATTATTCCTTAATCTATTATAGTGTGAAATCCATGGATGATTTGCCTGTTTAAGGCCAAATTCTTGAAGTGTTCCTGAAGATGAGTATAATTGCAGTCACCTACTACAACAGAAAACAATAGTGATTTTACATATAAGTTTACATATAAGTGTATTAAAATCTGTATATAAAGCCATGTCATTGCACGAAGTATATCTGAAAAGTAGAACAAGTGTGTCATTTGATTATATCCATCTTCTCTCTTAATTTCTCATATTATTTTGATTTTTACCTTAAAATGGAAGTCACTGTGAAAAGACTTTTGGCACCCAGATGGCAGTGCTGTCATAGATGAGGCAGTCTTTATCGTGAAGACCTTGCTTTAGTCTCAGTTTCTGCATGGCAACTTGCCAGTCTAACAGATGGGCATCCGTAATGGCAGTAATGTGCCCTTGCCCGTGTCTGTGCAACTACTGCATTTGCCTAGGGAAAGGCTTCCATCCAAGACTGTCCCAACAGCTGCTCAGTCTGAGTTTCTATCAGCATTGTTAAGAAGGTATGTCGATACTAATTCATTTTTGAACTAGATTAATAATAAGAAAAAAAGACAAAGAAAAAAAGAAAAGCAGCTTTCTAGCTGTTAGCATGTGAAAGAAGTCAGTATCTTTACAGAAGTATATAATCTTCATGAAGATCTCAACTCTATCTTTGAGATTAAAGCGAAAACTGAAAAGGGACAATTACCCATGACAAAAGCAAGTTAGCAAAGCTATTGTATAATGAACAAGCCCACATACGGGTAAGACAGTTTAGCCCGATACTACAGCCAGATTCTAGCACATTTATGTCTATTCATTTATGAGACCAAGTGGCAGCAACTGGCACAACTACTGCTCCATACAACAGTTCTTAGAGGGATTGTGCTCCCTTCCTAGTGATTTCTTTATAATATCCTAAACATGCTACAGTATAAGGTAAAGTAGGTGAAACAAGAAGGAATAAATACTGACAGACCACTACATGCCACACTGCTGTACTAAGCCTAATCCTACTTTCAAGGAACATTTGGATGTTGTGTTGAAGGACGTGGTGTATTGAGAACTGTTGGTGATAGTTGGATGGTTGGACTGGATGATCTTGTAGGTTTTTTCCAACCTCGGTTATTCTGTGATTTTACTACAGTGATGTGAAGAAACTCATTGATATAAAGTTATCCGGTACTCCAGAATCTGCTTTCTCCAGTGTTCTTCACTGGCATTACACTAGTCCCTACAATCCCACAAAAGACCAACAGGATAAAGCTTCTCCCACTGACAGTTCATTGAACTGATACCCCATATGAACATCATCACAAAGATGAGAACTTGAGCTGTGAACTGTCCAGACCTTGAGACTTTCAGTTCATTCATCTAGGCCACTGACAAATGAAAGCTCTAAAGCTTCTGAAATCTGTTACAGACATTTTCCTGTAGCTTAATTTTTTTTTCTCCTAATCATTACATATTGCCTTCCAGCAGAACTTATTCTCTCTGTTGAAGCTGTTCCCTACTTCTGCAAACTATATCAGGTATGTACGCACACACATAAAAAAATAAAAAATAAAAATAAATAATAAAAAACCACAAAAACCCCACCCTATTTAGTTGCATTTCAAAGATGGATTGAAAAAAACAATAGCAGGTTTTAGTCAGAAGACATCTAGTGAAGACCCCAATCTAACCCTTCCTTCTTTCTAATGCTAATCTTTCAGGGGATTGCACATATTATACTCTTAAGAAGCACACCAAAAAGAAGCAGAAAAAAAATTATATGATTTTCATTAAAACATAACTCTTTGGGGAAACTAAGGTTCTATTCTTATGTTTTATAGCAGTAGAATATCTTGCACATGTGGGTAGCAACATGCTGGCTACTAGTTGAAAGATATCTGGAACACAGAGAACGATTTTATACCTTTCTGCATTATGCCATAATAGTCTTCGCCACCTGCGTTTCCTGAGACCTTTGTGACCATCTAATTCTAACCCGCATAAACAGGGATAGCACTATCTAGACAAGGTTGCTTAAAGCCCCATCTAGCTTGGCCTTGAGCGCTTCCGGAGAGGGGGTATTCACAACCTCATTGGGCAACCTGCTCCAGTTTTGCTGCTGTATCACCCTGATGACATTTAACAACTGCACTGTTGAGTCAGAGCGAAGAATGTATTGGAAAGGAACAAGGACTAGAATCTGCAGGATTCAGATAGTAGTCCACATATAATTCTCACAGATCTTAGATTTAACATAGGATGAGTATAATGAGATAGGTAGGATCTGACAGACAAATCTGGGCTCCTCACTGAACTCTGCATTTCTTCATCGTTAATGCTCTGAGTAGTATAGTGCATAAGTTCAAAGCTTCCTGAGGTGCAACAAACTAAATGTACTGAACGTATCCTTTGCCCAAAACAACTGCAAATAGCATTCAGAAGGTAAATTTTAGACAACTTACTCTTTTATTTATTTTTAATTATAGAGAAGGAAACATTCCCTTTATTTTCTTCGTGAGTGCCTCAGTTTCATGTAACATATTGCTCAAACGGATTCAAGCATTGAAGCTTTCATATCCAAGACTCAGATGCTTTTTGCTCCCAAGAGATGACTCTGAGGACTATAAGGCAATGACAACAGTAACATCTTTTATCTTTATGAAGATAAAAATCGTAACCTCTGGACAGCTTGCTTTTCACAAGAGGAAAGAAAATTTTGAACTCAAAAGTGCTTCTAAACTACTGTAAAATGACATGTAAGTTCTTTTTCCTGTGCAACCCCCTGAGGCATAAATATATTCTGCTTTATCCATATTAGATCACGTGGACTCTAGAGGTGTCATAACATTGTTCCAGACAGGCACCTGGTACAGCAAACAAAGAGGACAAAGCACTCCTGCCTGGCATATTAGGCATAGTCAGCAAGAGCCTCTCCAGGCCATTTGAAAGTGCCTGGCTTCATCAAGGTTGTTAACAGCCTATCTAGGGTGATTAAACTTAGAAACTGACAGAAGCAAAAGTACACATTTAACACCCTATCCAGGGTGGGATTCTATTCAGGCAGATTATTTCTAATTTCCCATTTACTGGCAACAATTATTTTCTCATTCATCTGCAGAAATCAGAATACAAAAATGAAAAGTTACCCATTCCTAAAGCCTTTACTGCTTAGATTTATATGGTCAATGAAAATAAATGGTGTTTTCCAGTTAATTTTAATTACACATTCATGTAAATCTATTGAAGACAGATTGAAAAAGGAACATTTGTAGCTTTAGATTGTAACACAAATACTTCATTATCAAATACTGTCTGAAACTGATAATTGCAAAGATATAGATAGGCTACTTGGATAATTTGGATTTTAGTCAGAACTTCATTTTAGGACCTAGCTGTGCACTTAACAAGGCTCCATGGATTTTCCTTACAGCAAAAAGCACTTAAAACACAATTTGTAAATTAGAAAACAAAAATTCATCCTTGTACCCTTCTTTTTCAGAAAGGCCTTCTGCATCTCATAACTTCAGCATACCTTCTAGGATGTACACAATCATTTCCATTAAGGTTTATAAATAATACCTACCGTTCCACCGACCCTTGGAATTAGAGTTGAAGAGATTATTTTGCTTGACTTCAGTTACTTTCCCTCACTTCAGGCCTTACAAGTTTCTCCCTTGCCTCTGGTTTTGAATACTGACAGTGTAGCAGATATTTAGTCCTTGATTTGCACGTTATGCCCAACCAGATGGCTAGTAATTCCTAATGATAACAGTTGTATACTTAGTTGCAGTGCCTCCTGTTTCACTGGTCTGAGTTGCCTCTGCCAAGAAATTTCAGAGAGGTCTCCAAGGCTTTTCAGCTCCAGTAGTTCACAAAACCAATATGAAAACACAGTTTTGAAGACTAATGACCGCACCTTCATTAGATGAATCCTCCTACTAGATTTCTTCTTTCCTAATTTTGTCGTACAATATAGTATTCAGTTGCATAATATAGCCTTTGAAATATGGGAAAAAAAAAAATCACAGATTTGATTAGCTGATAGGAAAAATGAATAAATAGTTTGGGATGCACAAACAATCCTGCACTGCTATTCAGACAGTTCTTTGTATCTGGGTTTGTTTGTACATTTGTTTTTTTTTTAAGCCATTCAGATTCATTACCCCAGTATGAAAGTACAAAATACCAACTGTGCCATTGCAGACAGAGTGCTTTTTCACACATTAAATTTCTTTCATCACATTCTGGAAATACTTGATTAGTTCTGACTTTGTCTTTTTATTCTTGCACATTTGCACAATTTGGACACATGATAGTAGAAAAGCTATGCCATGACTCTTGGCCAAAGGTAGCCATGAGATTTGCCTTCACTGGATGCTTGTTAGAGCAAGCCTCAAGCTGTTCTAACCTGGAATGAGAAAACAGAGCCCCAACTAGATCCTGGATAACTTCCTAAATTACTTGAACAGTCTTCAATGGCTTGTATTCTAAAGAGTAACTAGGTATTGTGACTGACATATAATAAACTATAAAAGATAGAGACAGAAACTGGAACACCTCCAGTTTGTTACTGGAAAGCAATTGCAAAGAATTAAATAATCATGTGTGGCATTGCCAGCACAGCAAAGAAACAGAATTCCCTAAAACACCAGGAATAGATACAGATAATGACAAATAGGAACCACAACAACAAACGGTTTAAAGAGCTAGTTCATAGGGATTTTTCTGACTGAATTAAGCTGCTTGAAGTACAGTGCCAGCAGTCTTGCAGGGAACAGGATGAGTGCATTGGTTATTACAGATTTGGTTTTAATATATTAGCCAGCCAGCCCACACTTGCTGTCATTTCAAAACAAATGAAAGCAGGCAGCCAAATCTATCACACACACTTTCCCTAACTCTGAAACAAATGACATGTTTCATTAGCCTATTTTGCTACAAATGGCAAACTGATATCAAAATGTTGGGATATATTTCTTATCAAATAATTATAAATCACTGGAGCATGTATGAAAAAATTGAAACTTATGCCATATGTCACAGAAAGTTCAAAGTATTACGCACCACGCTCATGCAACAGGAATAGACTTGCCTGTCATTGATGTGCAGTGGAATGTTTGCTGTTCAGCAACACCCACCACTCCTGTCTGCCCACTGCCCTGCACTGCAGTGATGATACTGCCACTCATCAAATTTTTATGTCAATCGTCAATAAAAGCCAACATATCTTAGGACAGTGTCCCAGATGCAATCCCTGTACCATCACCAGCATGACTCAAAACCAAGCAACTGACTTAAAAAAAAGTGTAATAGGTAACAAATTATTTTAAAATAATAATAATAATAATAATAATAATAATAATAATGAAGACTGTAATCTGCTACCTGGAAGTTTTACATTTCCATCATTTTAAGCAGCTGCTTTGAAAAACACAGTAGAGTTTCACTGGAATACCAACCATGTAGAGTAAAATTTGCTTGATGTGTTAAAAATGGAAATCTGTAAATCCTACCTATTTCTAAGCAGATTACACACAATTTTTGCAAGGAGACAAATAGATTTTACAAAGCCACATCTGATCAAGGTGCATTTTACGTTCTACCAAATGATTGTCGTAAACATGTAAAAGAATGAAAATTAGTACCTTATTCATTAAGAGAATGCAGAAAATCTCACCATCAATAGAAAAATTATCAATTCCATTTTCTTTCTGGATATTTTATTTTATTTCTGTTACACTTTCACTTCTACTCCCTTAACTGTTATGCTCTACAGACTGCAAAGGGCCATCACCACCAGATTACAGAGAAATGTATGTATACTTGGAAATCCTACCTCCCAGAAAAGAATGCCCTGCTCATCAGCTTAATGGTGCGGTATTCTCCTTTGCATAGCAGGATTAATGGGGCCAGAAATTAAGTTTTGCAAGAGAGAGTACATGACTCTGTCTTAACAGTTAGCAAATGCCTGTGCAGATATAGAGGAAGCCAGACAAAGGAAACCTTCAGCTGCAACCTGCTGAGAAGTCCATTAATCTTCCTTGGCATCCACCTTGACAACTACCTTAAGCAGGAAATGTTACTGTTTCATTGTTATGTAACGCTGGCTACTTTAGTGTACATTTTATCTAATTGTATTATTCAAGGGAGGAGAATTCAGGAGATGGTAGCCTCTTTCCTTGAAAGTGAATTTACTTACCTTGCACTGGCTAGTCACTGATTACAAGAAAGCACAGAATATAAAGCTCTGTGGGAAGACAGTTACTATATTGAACTGGAATTCTTGGGTCAGAAACCAGGATATAAATAGATGATTTGAAACTAGACTAAAGAATACTATCTCACTTTCATTTTCTCTTGATTTTGGTGAATCTAATTCTTTATAGCACTTTAGCTTTCACAGGGGATTTATTAGCATATAGATCCACATGATAAGGGCAATAGGGCAATATAGAGGGGAAAAAAAAAAAAAAAAAAAAAAAAAATCACAAACCAAAGGAATCTGAACTCTACTGAACTCTACAAATTACTTCTGCACTCTTAAAGGAGAAATAAGTAAACCAAAGTGAATTTGATGAGATTCTGTTTTTAACTGGGATGAAGACAGAAAATTTCACCAATGTAAAGTGAACCTGCCTGTATCACTACTACCTTTAAACATGAAAATTATTCATATTGAGTGAAAGGAAGGACACAAACACTTATTAAAAAGAGAAAAATGCATCCTGTGAGTGCCACAAAGAGGGAGGCACTTAAACAGTCAAAGAGTTTAATCTATATCCTTTAGATAGAACACCTTCTCAAGTGGGGATATCTGACCCGGGTACACTTACATTAAAAGCTGAGTAAGTTGGCTGCCCAAGATGGACTGATTCCATTTTAAGACATCTGATTTTGTCCATTTCAAATCAGACTCAGTATGTAACTCACAGTGGACTGGGTTGCAAAGCAGGTGCCTAAATGAGAAATGGTACCATACAGCACTGCCACACAGATATCCTCTTGCAAAGAAATTTCAGAGTTTATGAATTATTTCAAGCATTGTTCATATACAGCAGTATTTGCTGAACAGAGCTCTGAATAGGGGTTGAATAATAATTGCCAATCTTATTTTCAATAATACCTGAAAATTCACTGGAAACTGTCATGTTTGGTATTGTATTGATTGGAAGAATACAGGGCTTTAATCTCATTATAGGCAATTCCATTTTTTATTATATGTCTGCAGTATTTACACAATAATTGTTTTTTTTATCCCCTTGCACTGATAGTAAACACTAATTGCAAACTTATCTACATGTTCAGAAACATTTCAAGGTACAGTTTCAGTAAGACTAATCTCTACCAACAACTAATTTGTCACAATCATTAAAAAAATGTAAGGTGAAAGTACAGAGGTAAAGGTTATTTGACCTCACTTAGCCAAAACAAATGTAACTCCATTATCTCATTCATCTTTTAAATCAATAGGTAAGAAGTGTATTGCTTTATCAGCAGAGGCTTCTCATCAATATTAAATATCTTGTTTACTTTCCCTTACCTTTTCACATTACAAAATTGAAATGTCAAAAGTATTGATTTTTGAAAGGACTACAAGCATCAAAGCAATTAACTGTTACAGTTGTGAACTTTTGTGGTTGTATAAATTAAGTAATATTAAACTGATTCCAGATGGGCTCATTTCCAGGTATTATTCCTCAAATAAATAAATAAATAAATTTATTATATATAAATAAATAAATAATTTAAGCATCTAACTCTTACTGCTGCAAAATTACGGAAACAAACACTTTCTACAGTGCACAGCATAATCTTATTGTCAAGACAATATGCAACTAAGTAGAAACTGAAGAGATGCAACTATATTCTAGTTTATTGCTTCAGTACTTGTTTTATGAAGTGTCTTAAAAACATTAAATCACACAAAATAAACCACTATGGTTCGGAGGGAATTAAAAATACACTTGATATGTTACCACTGGATAAAATCTAATTGACTAAGACAATGAAGTGACACTTGATATACAAAACTTTGACTGAAAATAGAACTAGAACATATTTATTTCATTACTGAAAGAGTAATTATCTCCAAAACAAGACAATGAAATAAACAAGCCCTCCCTTTCCCTAGCTGCTACAGAGAATCTAGTAAAAACCTTATCATAGTATCATCATAGTATCATAGTATCGTGCAAGTTGGAAGGGACCTTAGAGATCATCGAGTCCAACTCCCGGGTTTCGAGCCCCCTGTGTAGTGAAGCGGTACTTCTACCCCTGCACCACAGGGGGGATTCGAACCCAGGCCCTCTGGTGTTGCAAGCGGCAGCTTATACCACTGCGCCACTTATGTCAAAACCCTTCAGCTGACAGTGCTGATGAAATCTTTTAAATGCCTTAGGTATTCTCATTTTTACGTAGTTTTAGCTGCAAAGAGAGGTAAAGATTCAGTGGAGTAGCCTAAAGTAACAGAAATTTTAGAGGCAGACTTGAAATGACTGACGTTCCAAAAGTAATGCCTTCTATTTTATTTTGTTGGCTCACAACTTCACAGGCAAATGTTTGTAGTACAGCACTAGAGGTTGAATCTTCCTACCAGTACACTGTTAGATTGTGTTGCCATGTGACAGGTGGCAGCAGAGAGGCAGACTGACAGAACAACACTTGACATGAAAGTGTGTATGAAGTAAAGGGATGTAACTGAATTCCATCATGTGGAAAACATTGCACCCAATGACATACTTCAATGCTTGCTGAACATTTTTGGAAACCAAATAGGGGATGTTAGTACAGCAAGGGAGTAGATAGTGAGTTTCAGAAGTAGTACTGAACCAATGTAAGGATGAATGTGACAGTTCTCATGTATAACTGTCAGCGATGAGACATGTCATCACTATGTGGTGGAATCAAAATGACAGTCCAGGAAGTGGTGACAAGAATTTCTCCTCAAATAAAAAGCTTAAGACACAGCCCTCAACAGGTAAGATTACACAAATTACCTTTTGGGACAGAAAAGGGGCAACCCTATTGGATTTCCCAGAACCTGGGCAAATCAACAATCCTGGTCACTTCATTGAGTTGCTAACTAAGCTGAAAGCTTGAACTTCGAGTAAGGTCAGAGAAGACGTTTCTCCTGGATAACACTAGGCCCCATACCAGTTTTGAGACTGTGTAGTACACTGCCATTCTCAACTGGATTATCCTACCACACCTACCATACAGTCCCAGTTTGGTCTAACTCCTATCTGTTCAGGCCAATGAAAGATGGACAGCATAGGAAATGTTTTCCTAGCAACACCATCATAACAGCTGTGACACAGTGGGTCACCTCTACAGGTGCAGATTTTTGAGCACAGCATGCAGGTTCCTGTTCATTGCTGGTGAAAGCACATACCTAATAGTAGTATCAATGTTGAAAAAAATATTTTATGGCTGAGAACACGTTCTATCAAATAATACCAGAATGTTAAAACCTAGGTCAAATAATTATACTGAGTGAACACCTAGGAAGTCAACATCCTATCAGGATTCCCAGTGAGATGGGTGAAGCTGTTTTACTTGGGAAGCATTGCCTCCTCCCTGGAGGCATTAAAGGCCAGGTTGGATGGGGCTTTGAGCAACCTGGTCTAGTGGGAGCTATTCCTGCCTGTAGCAGGGGGAGTGGAACTAGATGATCTCAAAGTTGCCTTCCAACCCAAAACATTCTACATTATTTTTACTGTGACCTGATGATTAGTTTTATTCCCACAGTTCCCTTGTGTTTTGCATGAATTTTGGTCAGATATAATCATTTACTTTTATTCACTATAACTGAAAGATTTTTATATAACTACAATCTCTTCTATAGTCATTCTTTCACCCTTCTCTGTCTTTCAATTTTAAATGTTCTTTTCCTTTCTATCATGTCTGAACCACTCCTACAAATTATGCAGGGGTACCTTCTGAAATCTGAGACTACACCCAATCAGTATATGAGTATACAAATGAGTCTCAGACAGGAAATCTAGGGAGAGTGCTGTTATAGTGTTAGTCACAATTCTCAACCAGAAATAGTACTTCAAAGAAAACTCCATGCATACAGAGAGTGTACTAACCACTATGCTCTCATGAATCCAATAAAGCATTAGGTAAACTAACATTCCACTTCAACTTAAGTGCTTTTTAATATTGCTTTTCAAAATATAAAAATTCTTCTTGAAGAGTTTTTACATCTAAATATCTTCATCAGAAGTATGTACACAAAGAATAATGGCAAAACCCAAGCCTCAGTTCAGGGAGCTTTGCATGCCTGCAGGCTCTCCAGTGCTGGAATGGAAACTGTTGTTTCTATCAAGAGTGTGAAGAAAAAAATCCCTACTAGTATCCCTCTCTGTTGGAGTAGCTGCTCAGATGTTGTGCTCTCATCACCTACAAAAATCAAGCTCCCAGAAACATTGGCAATCACACACTTCACTGTATTTAATACTGGCCTACCTTTGTTTAGTCAATTCAATTATTTCTTCCATCTTGTTTCAAACAGCTTTGGGAAACAAGAGCAAAAGCCAAAAGCAGAGTTCAAAGAGAAACTCAATGCAACGCTGATAGATGTGACAAAGTTCCTTTCTCAGTCCTCACAAGGTCAATACAGGTTCCATTGACTAGAACTAATCAAGCTTTACTAAAAAATATAAATTAGTTAGATTAACTGATACAAATTAGGTAGATAAATTAGAAAAACTGATTAATTAGATTAGTTTTTCTTCTATTTCAAAGTGGTTTTGCATTTTATTACAAAGAAATCCAAAGATACAAGACCAATTGTATTTAATCAATGAAAGAAGGCAGGTGCACCCCTCTGTCAATGTTTCTTTGTTGTCGGGCAATTAAAATCCCTGACATAGGTTTCCATCTCTATGAACCATGCAAGTTTCATTCACCTTCCTGAAATTATCCTAATTTATTCTAGATACCTATTAAATCTTTCGTGTTTTACAGATACAATGGAATAACTCAAGGGGAATGGTGACACAAGGAAATACCTGCACCTTATTACACATGTAATAGGACTTACACAGCATCCCACCTGAGCAGCCTGCCAATTTGTCCCTTTGGGATAGACAGTCAGACAGTTCATTTAACTATTTTATCAAACACAAAAACAAAACATGCTGAATTATGAAGAATGACTTTCTGATTCCTACAGATTATGTGAAAGCATTTTCTTCTGTGATAAAAACAAATGTCCAGTTCCCATATAAGTAACGAGGAAGAAAACCTTATTCTTTCCAGTGTTTAGGAGCTAGACTTCACATGTTCTCTGAAAAGAAATAACTTCAGAAAAAGGCAAATTGAAACACAGAAAGCACACTGAACATATATCAGGTCCTTAACTGCAACTACAGATGACATTACAGGTTAACACTAACCAAATCTAGGGTTACAAATTAAAGAGAGGAACCAAACTTGTAAGGGGTGGCTAATACAAAGATGTTAAAAAAGATGATGGCAAATATTCAAAGGTTATATGCAAAGAAAAGATGCCTCAGTGGTGGTCAGCCCTTAAATGCAGTCTTAGAGGAGGTGGAGTCGAGTTCCACCCCTTCTGGGAGCACAGCTACATTACTCTCACCTGTGCTCCCATAGCTGACCCAGCACTTGCCTCAGCTGATTAATCAGAGGTTCAGGCTGTGATTTCCCATACAAAACTATACAAGGTTCATGACAAGTGCTAATTCTTTCACTTTCAGTTTTGCAGAATTACTGTTGCTTGTTTGTTTTTCTACTTTTTTTTTTTTTTCATTATCATTACAATCTAGAAATAAGAAATTTCCTCTCTGAATGCTGCAGTATCATGAAGATTAATGTAGCATGGTTTATTTTTTTTAATGTCTGTGTAAGAAATAAATAACAAATGAAAACATTTGTGTTTCAAGGAAAGTGAATTATTATGTATCAGACAAATGAGAAAGTCAGTTATTGCTTTAGTCTGTAACAAATAAGCCTCATCATGACACAAAATGATCCACTGTCCAGAAATATGTTTTGCTTTTCTGTCTTGGAAAGACAAAGCAAGAGCTCCGTCTACAAAACCCTGGATACATTACTTTTCCTTATTCTACACTATAAATATGTTTATCTTAGATACTTGAAGCTTTATTGGGCACCTATTAAATGACACATATTAAAAGGAAAAATTTAAAAAAGGGAAAATATGCAGGAAATCATTGTCCAGGTGTAGATGGATTATTTTCCTTTAAAATTATAGAGAATAATTATGACCTGAAAATGCAAACATGCTAATTCCAAAAAAGTTGACAGTAAAGTTCCTAACAAGGTAAAAGGAGAGAATTTCAGAGAAGCAAGCCACAGCTCTGATACACAAATATCTCTGTTTCTAAGATAAACTGAACTACTAAGAAACATCTGAGGAGGCACGTTATTACTGCTGCCATCAGACAGCAATGAAATTTGTCATTCTTGACTGCCTTTCTTGCTTCTCTGCCTAAAGCATGGGTGCCCAAGCTTTTTGTTTGCCTGGGCTGCATTGTTTTTTATACTTTTTTTAAATTAAAATGTAAAGGAGTGAAACAAAAGCATAAAATAAGTGAGACCTTGTTTTTGTGAATCAAATGTATTAGTACCTGGTTCAACTGAAGTGTTAGCAATTTTCTCAGTGAGTTCCCTAGGTGTTCATCACATTTTGGATGAAATTTTATTTGCTGCTCTTTATTCTTGAAAACCCTTGTTCACAAGATTATACACTGCCAAATGTAAGTGAGATTAATAAGGAGTGACTCTGAATTTTGATATTCAAAGTAGAAGACTGCATAATTTTTTGCTGTTCGCAGGACAGTGTTTAGTCAGTATCAAAACACACGATACTATTTGTCATAAGTTGAGCTTGCCACATTTTACGTTTCATTTTGAACACAATTACAGTATGAAACAGCACACATAAGTTGATTTTCACCTTAAAGGTGCACATTTAACTCATTAACATGAGAGGTCAAATGCACCAAAGGGGCCTATATTGGGCGGGTTGAAATGTTACTATTAGCAATCATTGCATTTTACTCAACAGGTGGCACAAGAAGACATAATGCGTAACACACATGGGTTTTAATTCAACTGAGCATATGTGGCAGGCACAAGAGGTGGAGTAAGTACTGCACTGTGCTCTCTCCTTGTCTTGGTTTCAGCTGTGATGGCGTTAACAGCTCACCAATGTTTTGATTATTGCTAAGTGATAGGTTGCATTCCTGAGCCAGGCTGCCATGCAGGGAAGAGCAATGAGAAAAAAAAAAAAAAAAAAAAAAAAAAGCCAACAAACTTTTCTTCATGGAAATGAATCAATAATACTATGGTAGTGAGCACTGCTAGCATATAGTTACTGTAGATATTATTTCATGCCTTAAAACTGTGCAAAATGATTCCAAATTTCATTGCATTTTCTAAAGACAACCATCACAGAACCACAGAATCATAGGGGTTGGAAGGGACCTCCAGACCCCCCTGCCAAAGCAGGTTCCCTACACCAGGTCACACAGGTAGGTGTCCAGGCAGGTCTTGAATATCTCCAGAGAAGGAGAATCCACAACCCTCCTGGGCAGCCTGCTCCAGTGCTCCGTCACCCTCACCATAAAGAAGTTCTTGCATGCATTCGGGTGGAACTTCCTATGCTCCAGTTTCTGGCTGTTTCCCCTTGTCCTGTCTCCATACACTGCTGAAATGAACCTGGCCTCACCATTTTGCTCCCCATACCTCAGATGTTTATAGACCTGGATCAGGTCCCCTCTCAGTTTTCTTTTCTCAAGGGTAAACAGTCCCAGTTTGCTTAGCCTTTCTTCACAAGGGAGATGCTCCAGGCCCTTCACCATCTTTGTGGCTCTCCTCTCTTTCCAAGAGATCCCTGTCTTTTTTTATACTGGGGAGCCCAGAACTGGACACATTACTCCAGATGAGGCCTTACCAGGGCAGAGTAGAGGGGGAAGATCACCTCTCTCGATCTGCTGGCCATGCTCTTTTTAATGAACCCCAGAATGCCATTGGCCTTTTTGGCCATGAGGGCACACTGCTGGCTCATGGCCAATTTGTTGTCCAGCAGGACAGCAGGACGCCCAGGTCCCTCTCTGCAGAGCTCCTCTCCAGCAGGTCATCCCTCAACCTGCACTGTTGCATGCAATTATTCCTCCCTAGGTGCAAGACTCTACACCTGCATTTGTTAAACCTCATCTGGTTTCTTACTGCCCAGCTCTCCAGCCTGTCCAGGTCTCACTGAGTGGCAGCATGCCTTCCAGGTGTGTCAGCTAATCCTCCCAACTTCATGACATAAGCAAACTTGTTGAAGGTGGCCATTACCCCTCACCCATTTTCTCAGAACAGAAAAGAAACTTTTGTCAGCACATTTCAAAATTAAGCTGGAAAGCTATTTTCTGTCTTAAAGTTGGTTATTAACTCTATTTTAAATTTAACAAGCCCTGGTACCAATGTGATTAACGATAGAGGCAACTACCATGTTAGCAGTAAGAAAGTCACACTGTTTATTTTGAGGTTCCAGGCAATGCCAGGCAAAATACTCACAATAAACCAAAAGTTACACAAAAGAAGACAACCTGAACTTGCACAAGTGGTGAAAGAACTCCTTGGCCACACAGTACTCCTTCAAAAGAAACAACACAGGTCCCAACAGTGTCCTCCCTTCAGTGTCTAACCCTTACATGAGACCAGGGGGGCTTCACCCTCGGTCCACCCCTTCTCATCACCTGTGGAGCACAGGTGCAAACAATCTGCCTGTGCTCCCTACACCAGCCACACCCCTTCATCAGGTGCTCAATCACTTGCTCAAGCTGATACCTATACAAAAGTCTGTAAATCAATTCACTTGTGAATGTTGACTTTATAGTTGTTGTAGGATCATACACAAGGTTATGTCTCTAGAGATATAACAACTAAGAAATTAGATTCTGAATATAGAATAGTAAAGTATGAGACAGATATGGCTGCAAGATAAGTAAACATACATCTGATAAACATAACATAGCTAGTATTTGAAATTTGATGGTATAAGATCTCTGGTAATTCTGTGCACATTTTTGGGTTGCTTAAGCCTGTGAGGTAGTATTCTTACAGCCTTTGAGAAATTCATTAATTTCACTAAATATATTTGTGATGTGATCATGGAGTTATTTGGGCCAACAAGCCTAATAAAATAATATTAATCTTCCCAACCAATTACAGATGACCACTGGTAACTGCAGCATTTTAGGGAACTTAGCCTTTCATTATAAAGTGAAGCATTTTCTTCAAGGTCTAGAAGCACATACCAAGAAAGTCAATTAGATAATGAAACTTTTAGAAGAAACGTATTGCGCTGATTTGTCTTTACTGAAGAAGGACATCTTAATACTGAACTGTATCTTTTGTTCTTATTTAAATATGGGTCAGGCAACACCAGTGTGAGTTTGCATTCGTAATTCCTTTCTGAATAGATAATTTGACGTGCTCTCCTCTTTCACTTTGCTGTGTATTCAGCTTTAGTTGCAAAGATCATTTACTGTGCTAATGCCTTTCCCCTTCAAAAATGTCTACGCATGCCATGTCTCATGATGAATACCCATTTGTAAACAAAGTAGTGATTCATTATTATAGCTGAAGGGCATCGTTTTACCTGGATGTAAATTCATCATTTTTTAATGCCTCACAGCTTGATGCTTGAAATCTCATCAAGCACTTTGAAAGCTTTGTTGACATAGATTGATGTTCCAAACAATTAACTTAATAAAGGCATCAACAACTGGAGGTTAGAATCAACCAAAGAAAGTAAGCCAAGTTCATCCCTACTGTAAACCTAATGAAGTCAAAGGAGTTAAGTTAGAATTCTATTTATTACAAACAATATATTTGACCTCCATTTTTCCTGCTCTGAACTAATTTTATGAGTCTAGCCGTACTGCATTAAGTACTCTGTAGAAAACAAATTGAAGCAGATGGTTTTTTTAGGTCCTAGGCACTATAAACAACTGCGCTTCAGAACAGTTTCAGAAAAAAAAAACTAATCATCTGTGAGTAATCTGTTAGAGTTCAGATGGAGATAACTGTATATCAGGTAGGGGTAGTAATAGACATCTAAGATATGTGGTAGCTGCTCACACGTATTTCTGTTCTTGTGCATTGTAAAATAGCATTCAGTAAAACCTTCACTCTCTTGATTCTCTGGCTTATGGGTTATCTTTCTCAAGGTGTCTCCACTTAACCTGAAATCAGCTGATGAACTCAAGGCATCATTTGAATTCAGATCTGTCGTGGGTTAGCCTAAAATCTACCTGCACCCAAGACAGGGGGGCAGTCGGCCCGCAGGCCGCCGGCCCAGAAGGAAAAGAAAAACAGGGAAAAGGAAATAAATACAGCGGCAGCGATCTAAGGAGGCACACTTATTTACTAAAGACTATATCGGAATACAGAATAACACAATATAATACAATATAATTGGAATTAAGGCTAACAAATCAAGTAAAATAAGAGAGGGTGAGTCCCGAAACCAAGAGGCCTACTGTAACTCTAGGCGAAACGGCTGGAACGCTCCCACACGGCTCTCCCCCTGGCTGGCAGGATCCAAGAGAGTGAGTCCAGCACTGAAGTGAGATTATATAGTCCTGGTCATATGACTGATCGTGGTGCTCCCTGGGACATGTAGTCTTCTTTTGTGAGCAGCAGATTCGTCAAAATTATCTATGCTTAACATGATGTTATGATGTGGAATACTGATAGCAAAATTACAAAGTTGCAAAACCATGACATTCCACCCCTTATTCTACATCATTACATTATGCTTATTACACACATACACATGTATATATAGTTGTGAGCAATCAGCAACCTTATTTTCTTAACAATTTATATCTATTTCATGCAAATCCTTAGGCTGAAAATGAAACTTTCTAACTTAACACGCTATTATTTATTAACTCGAGAAAATGGCAAAACTGCCGGAAAAGGAATATGACAGCGGTGGAAGGGAAAAGCAGCGCTAGTGGGGCGTCCCCCACATCAAGGTGCACTCATCCTTTCCCAACCACCACAAATTCCCTTTTAACTATACTTCTTTCCACGTGTGCTCTACACATGCATGGCCAGTGCACGATATAGAGCCCAGATGGAAAAACTTACTTATAGGATGCCTAGTTTACGTATACGGAAAATGTTTTCTTAACATTAATCCATCTATCTTAAGTCCTGCACCATAATCGGACATTCGTCATATATCTTTAAGGTTCTACTTATATATACAAGAAATTATTGGCTGCACTCCCCCAGCATCAAATTCCCTTGTGGTACACATTGAACATCCCCATTTTTGTGCATCACCCACCAAGTGCATCCAGGTCCCTGGGCAAAAACAGTACCACGGAGAGGTTTGCCCTTTCCAGATGCTGGAAGAACCCAAACCGCTTTTCCCAACACGCTCTTTACGTGTACTACAGGAACCTTATCTCCCTCTACGGTACGTAGGGAGCTGGATTGGTTGGGACCACCATGATTACCAGATCCTCGAGTGTTGACCAACCAGGTGGCTTCTGCTAAATGGTTTTCCCAATTTTTATATGTTCCGCCGCCCATTGCTTTCAACATAGTTTTTAACAATCCATTGAATCGTTCAATTTTACCAGATGCTGGTGCATGATAGGGAATATGGTAAATCCACTCGATGCCGTGATTTTTGGCCCAAGTATTTACAAGGGAATTTTTGAAATGAGTTCCATTATCTGATTCAATTCTTTCCGGAGTGCCATGCCGCCACAAGACTTGCCTTTCCAATCCTAATATGGTGTTTCGGGCAGTAGCATGGGGTACTGCGTATGTTTCAAGCCACCCAGTGGTCGCCTCGACCATGGTGAGTACATACCGCTTACCATATCGGGATCGTGGCAAGGTGATATAATCAACCTGCCATGCCTCCCCATATTTATATTTTTGCCATCGCCCTTCCCCCCAAAAAGGTTTCATCCTTTTGGCTTGTTTAATTATGGCGCATGTTTCACAGTCATGAATGACCTGAGCAATAGCATCCATAGTTAAGTCCACCCCTCGGTCTCTATATCAGTCCATTTCTTTTCCTCAGGTGTCAGGTCCTGTTTAAGGGGAAATCTTTCTTTTACTGCTAACAGCATCCTTGTCCAGAGGGTGTAGGACTCATCTTGGCATGTGCCAATACCTCTATCCACACGTGAGTCCCTGGAAATGCTACCCAGTTGGCGAGCTTCATTGCCATCGAGGCACACACTGTTGGCCCCATTGTCCCAACATCGAAGTAACCAAGCGGCTATAGATTCTTTTGGGTGGCGTGCATAGTCCTTTCTTATATCCCTAATTTCACTCAGTTTTAAAGATCGATCAGTAAGAGTTGTGATTTTTTCCTCACCTTTTGCTCTTCCAGGAGTCCTTGGTGTTGATGGCGGCAACTGTATTGATGAGGACCCCCCATTTGAAGTCTTGGGGCCAACAAATTCTCGCATAGAAAATCTAATTTTTGGCTCCTCCTCTTCTATTTCCTCTATTTCCTCCAGTTCACCCTCCCTTTCTCTTCTCTTTTCTTCTGCCTCCTCCTGCTCTTCTATCACCCTCTGCTCTTCTACCTCCTCTGGTTCTTCTAACTGAGTTGAAACTCGTTTCGTTTTTCGTCCTCTTACAGGGGCAACCAACACTGAATCTGGTGCCCCCTGTGGTTGATCAGGTTGGCTGATTTTAATGCCCTCCAAATTAGCTTGTAGTCCGCCTCTGAGGGCGTTCAGTTCAGATTCGAGGATGTCCCTCTCAGACTGGAGGGTATCATACATGGACTGGAGGGCACCTATGTGATTCCGGAGAGAGTTACGGTCGAACAGGATGGCACCGTACTCAGTCTGGAGGTTGTCGCGCTCGAACCGGAGGGTGTCTCTCTCAGATCGGAGGGTGTTACGCTCGAACTGGAGGATGTTGTGCTCAGACTGGAGGGCATCTCGCTCGGATTGGAGAGCGTTACACTTGGAATGGAGGGCGTTGTACTCAGACTGGAGGGCGTCATATTCAGACCGGAGGGCGTCTCGCTCAGATCAGAGAGTATTACGCTCGGACTGGAGGGCGTTGTGCTCAGACTGGAGGGCGTTATACTCGGACCAGAAAATGTCGCGCTTGGGCTGGAGAGTGTCGTGCTCGGACTGAAGAGTGTCGCGCTCGGACTGGAGAGTGTTGAGTTTGGACTGGAGGGCGTTGTACTCGGACCGGAGAGTGTCCCGCTCAGATCGGAGAGTATTACGCTCGGACTGGAGGGCGTTGTGCTCGGACTGGAGGGCATCGTGCTCAGACCGGAGGGCGTCGAGTTTGGATTGCAGGGAGCCGTTCTCATCTTCGAGAGCCTCTCCCACATACTGGAGTGCGTCTCGTTGTTGTAGGAGGCTTTTTCTCTCTGCTAGGAGACTCTTTTTCTCAGCTAGGAGACTCTCTTTCTCAGCATTAAGACTCTCTTTCTCAGCATTAAGACTCTCTCTCTCAGCTTCCAAAACTTTTTCCCTCTCTGCCTTTTCAGCTCTGAGACTCTCTCTCTCAGTTTTGAGATTCTCTCTCTCAGCTTTGAGATTCTCTCTCTCAGCTTTGAGATTCTCTCTCTCAGCTCTGAGACTCTTTGGAATGGTATTGAATAAGGCCTGATAAGCTTTAGCCAGGCCCCAAAACATTTGTGCCTCCTGAGATCTGTCTGAGCCACAACATTCCTGTCTCAAATATGCAATCAAACTTTCGGGATTCTTCAAGTGTTCAGGAGTAAAGCTCCATGACACTGAAGATGTCTTTCCCTTAAAAATCTCTCCAAAACCTCTCCACACTCCCTGCCATTCAGTATTCTCTGGTTCTAGGGAAGACTTCCTCCGAATGTAATAAATCCAGAGACTGATAAGTAA
Source organism: Excalfactoria chinensis (assembly GCF_039878825.1). Taxonomy (NCBI): domain Eukaryota; kingdom Metazoa; phylum Chordata; class Aves; order Galliformes; family Phasianidae; genus Excalfactoria; species Excalfactoria chinensis. Next base: position 46,921,997 of record NC_092828.1, read on the forward strand.
AATAATCAACAGCAAGTTCAGGGAGATTGACACGATTGACACCATTGACAGTGTGGTCAACTGGGCTTTCCAAAACTGCATAAAAGATTCAAAAAAGGAACGAGGAGCATGCTCGAAAACCACCATTTCTGTAATATTAGTTGCTCCTTCTGGAGCTTCTGGAGCTGTATGCAGGTACCAGGTAAGCATTTCCAAAAATGTTTTCAATCGATTGTATATGCCTATAGCCCCATAGATAAAAGTGGCGAGCTTAATTATGGCCCAATAGGTTTGGATCATTACGAAGGAAGAACCAATAGCATGCAATGCTTTGCAAAATAATTCAATTAGAGGCCACATTTTTATTTATTTATTTATCTATTTTCTTCAACAGTGGGGAAAAAAAAAAAGTAGAGCTCAAGTTTACAAAGTAGAGCTTAAGGTTTACAAAATATACCGGGCTGTTGGCAGTCTGCCTGGATTTCAAAGTTTACAAAATATTCCGGGGTATTGGCGGTCCGCCCAGACTTTCAAGGTCAAGCTCCCAGGTGCAGAAACGTAAACTTAGATAGCTCCTTAACGAGAAAAAAACTCTGTAAAAACTCTGCAGTTCTGTAAGAAGCTAAAAGAACAGCAGAAAAAAAAAACGGCAACTTGCCACAGCAGAAAAAAAAAAAAACGGCAACTTGCCCGCATTCTCCACCAAAATTCCTGTCGTGGGTTAGCCTAAAATCTACCTGCACCCAAGACAGGGGGGCAGTCGGCCCGCAGGCCGCCGGCCCAGAAGGAAAAGAAAAACAGGGAAAAGGAAATAAATACAGCGGCAGCGATCTAAGGAGGCACACTTATTTACTAAAGACTATATCGGAATACAGAATAACACAATATAATACAATATAATTGGAATTAAGGCTAACAAATCAAGTAAAATAAGAGAGGGTGAGTCCCGAAACCAAGAGGCCTACTGTAACTCTAGGCGAAACGGCTGGAACGCTCCCACACGGCTCTCCCCCTGGCTGGCAGGATCCAAGAGAGTGAGTCCAGCACTGAAGTGAGATTATATAGTCCTGGTCATATGACTGATCGTGGTGCTCCCTGGGACATGTAGTCTTCTTTTGTGAGCAGCAGATTCGTCAAAATTATCTATGCTTAACATGATGTTATGATGTGGAATACTGATAGCAAAATTACAAAGTTGCAAAACCATGACAAGATCAAATCACAGTTGTCTGAAGAGATAACTTCTATGGACTTACTCTAATCATGACAACTGCCTCATTATCACCTTTGCTATCAATCTTTTGACAGTGTATGTTATACAAACTTCACCCTTTAAAGAAATCCACAGTACTAACTTAAAATTAGTGATCCTGATTATTCCCTAGAGCTCTGTGGTAATTTAACAGTGAACATAACGTTTTTTGTCAGCTGATATAATCATACCTGGCAAACAGTGCCTGGGAATATCTACTTTCAAGCTGCAGACTGATGGATGAATAGTTTTTGTTTCTGAAGAGAGCCTCATGTGCTTGGAGTTAGATGAAAAGGACTTACATATTGTCCAGAAGTTAAGTTGTTTCAATAGTATTAAATGGGAGAAATTCACAAGTCATATGGAAGTATTCCAGCTCCAAAGATGACACATCTTTCAAAACCTGTGTTGTGCTGTTGTTTTTTTAATTCAAGTTTTTGTCTTTTTTTTTTTTTTTTTTTTTTTTTTTTTTTTTTTTATGATACTGATAATTTCTACAGACTAATCACTACTTTCATCTAACACAGTTATTCTAAATCAGATTTAGAACAAATTTTTCAGATACTTCACAGGATGGTACAGTTAAGGTTCCCATGTAAACACTAATGCTTTTCCATTTGTACATCTGTCACTACAAAAGAAGTTAAGTGCTTAGCTAAGTGATTTTACTTCCTATAGCATTCAGGCACCACTATACATGGAGAGCTGCTTGCATTTGCCATGTCAGCTGCACACATTGGTGACCTTGCAGTTACAATCTAGTACAGGGAACAAACAGCTAAAATATAAATGTTAGATACAAAGATACTATTCAATAGTTCAAGAATTATTTGTAGTACTTTTAGTACAGCTATTAGTACATTAGTAAGGGCAAGTTCTGTGGAGCTCTAACAAACTTTGTCTTAAGATGCTAGGTATGTTCAGTATGAGATTGTGTTCAGAAGTCATTTGAACTGATTCTACAGAAAAGCTACTAGGGATAAGATAGCATAGAAATGGAGATTATAATATTCCTTTGTAGTCAAAAAGAAGAGGGAGCATACTGACATACAGCAAGGCCATTAGTAGATCAACTTATGTTTTTAAAGCACTGTAAGCTTTTCTTTGCTACTGCTCATAATTTCTGACAAGCAATGAATGTAAGTTGAAGGTTACAAGGTAAATTTATTTATTTTCTTTTGTTACACAAGAGGAAGGAGCCATTTAAGAAAACTGAAAAACAACGTGTATGAAGTTGACAATATTCTGTAAAGCCCTTATTTAATACATTGAACTCTCCACCATAAGTAACAATTGTGTTAGCAGCAGACAGCACTACTTGTACGTGTTTTTCTAGAAAAACAGAAAAAAAGGACTTGGCTACTTCTGCATACACAGAATAACTAAGTCTTAAACTTAAACTGGAGGTTCATGTGTAGTTCACAAATTATGTATATATTATTTTCATGCTCAGTGATTTATATTAGAACAGAAACCAAAATTTCCCATATAGGATATACTATATAAAAGCACTAAGATTTTTTCTTACATGTTGTTTGCAACTTCTTGTTAGAAGTAGAATTAAAATCCTTGTAATCCTTGTTCTTAGTTTGCACTGAGAATAGGGAAAAAAAAAAAAAAAAAAAGTGCTATAAAACATGCTATGCCATTTTATAGACACAGCAATAATGAAAACATTACTAAGGCAATGAAGTTTGCCAACCACTGATGAGACTCAGGAGAAATTCTTTAACAGATGTTTCCTACATCAAAATGATACTTTGCTTGCCCAGATTGCAACGATCATGAGAATTCATTATTTGATTCAATGATCAACACCTCTTCAGTAGTCTTATAAAAACAAATTCTTGCAATAGATTTTCCTTCCACATAGCAGCTGGTAAATACATTTATGGCCCTGAGTCCCTTATGGCAAAGCTGTATTACAGCATTCTTGTGTTCGTGACATAATTAGGGTTGCATCAGCACATCAGTCATACTCTGACAAATGCAAATCTCATTTTCGTTGTCTTTTTATAAGCTACTATCCTTGCAGCAAGCGGTGACCATTGTAATATAAACTGACCTTACCAATATATTGAAAATTTCTACTGCTGTGCTCTAAGATGGTTTATGACTATTTACTGCAAACTCTCTTCAAAAAGCTTCCTTTGACAGCTGTTATTCATTGTTTTTAGATGACCTCTAATCTACAGTGCACTATTCAGCATTCACTATTCCTTCTAGATAACTTCTCTTCTTCAAATTTCATCCTTAAGTGCCATTGAGGCATGTTTCCAAAATCCTTCCAAACCTGAACTCCAGAATGAGAATTCACCACCAGAGGGGAGTGCTACAGCAGCTATGACTACAATTAGCCCCACTACAGAAAAAAATGTAGTAGCTGGAAATACTCAAAAAGCTTGGAAATATGAAAGGTCAAACGAACATTGTTTTAACACAACATCCAATATCAACTTGTCTCATACTTGTTGTTGCTGTTTGTAATTTATTTTCCAGAATCGCCAAATCTATGACCATGCTATTAATAGTTTGTATCTGTAACATATATTTCATCCCAATAATAGTTGCTCAGCTCAAAAAATACATGTGGTACATATGACTGCAATGAAGTACATAAAGTTTTACAAAAATACTTTGAAACAATAACAATCAGACACTAAAAAAACCTGTTGCCAAGGAAATACGCTTTCAGATTATTAAACTATTTTGAGTTACATGGCAGGTTTGTTTGTTTTTTCTGAAATTGTTTGCTCCTTCCATTTTCACTGATTTTCATAACAAAAATATCACCAGTCAATTTAGTTATGAGTAATTCAGGTACCTTGCGTGGAATGATTTCTTCTCGTTACCTACCACAATATCTTAAGACTGGGCTGAAAACAGGCATCTTGGGCCAGGACAAATGTCTTCTCTTAAAAATATATATCATTATAGTGAGTACTTTTAGTCAAATTAAACTTTTTTACACTTATTCAGAAAAACTGGGAGTAATTCTAATTGAAATTAATGGACCTTTTTAGCATATAAGTGGCATTAGAAAAGACCTTTAAATCTCAATAAATACTTCTAAATGGCAAATCATCTCATTTGGTCTGGATCACAAGAGACAGCAAATCACTGAAAAACTGGGTAAGTCCAGTAACACAGATTTTTGGTTGTTTTTTGTTTTTTAATTACAGTGTTCTTCCTGGCCAGCAGTGAAATTGCATACGTGAACTCAGTATAGTAGCTTAAAACACATTTAAAAAAATATCACCTTGCCTCCTTCTTGCACATAAATCATGAAGTGCCACCTTGCCTTTGCAACCCTTACCTTCTCGACTGCTAAAAATTGCTGGCATCATTAACTCACTTCATATTATGCTATTTCTCTTTCTGTCCAACCTGTCACCTCCTCATTTTCTCCTGCATCCCATGGTTTGACAGATGCACTTGCAGGAATGCTTCTCTATTTCTTGCCTTATTCAGATTCTGCTATGATGCCAGCTTCCTCCTGAGAGCGCTGCTGTACCATAAGCTGCTGCCTAAGCTTATAAATAGAACTATAGAAGACCTCCAAGCACCACAAGAACTGTAACACTGTGTCCTATGGATACACATCTTATTTCCAACATAATTTATGCTGTGTGGGTTTATTCCCAATTCACAAAAGCAACTGACTTTTCCAAAGGAAAAGCATACAGCGCAGATCACTGTGGCCTGGGCAGTTCTGTTGCTCTGACACAAGCAGGGAATACATTCTACATATACACAATCTATGCAGAATATTATACAAAAAGTACATTCACAAATTCTGAAAAACCATGCTGATTTCTATTCTATGTTTTAAATGCTTGAGTTTTAGAGCTCCTGCTGATAGCTGTACTTTTGTGCACCTTAAATGGTCTTATATGAAAACTGGCATATAACAAATAACAAGTTCCATCTTACTCTTCAAAATAAATGTAAAAGGGAAATAAGACCATATTGGTGATTGGATCGATTGATATGAAACTTTATCAAAATCATGAAACTGATGATACAACATTTGGTCAGTAAGGAATTAATCAGAACAAGGAAAAAAAATAAAATAAAATACAACCATAATTTCCAGCAAATCTTTAAGCCGAGCAAGTTTGATGATCAAGTAAGAAACCAAAACATGCAGCTAAATGCAAGGAAACCCTATCTTATGTAACTCTTACTTCTCTCAAACTGATGAATGTTTAACTGAAAAACAAAACAATTTGAATGTGCAGGTGATACAAAGTTCATAATTCAGATCCAGGCAAAAAAAAGAAACTGGTATTTCCCCAAATTATTTTTATTTTCTTAATAGCAGACTTCACTTTTATTCTGCATATCTTCTATTCCAGCCAGGATCCTAAATCTATTTATGTGTGATATCTGACAGTTTAATTAATGGTCTGCTTAGTCCCGCTTCCAGATCATTAGTGAAGATGTTAACTAAGACCAGCTCAAACAGTAATCCCATGGTGCCTTGGCAGACACTTGTCCTCACAACATAATTCATCATATATTTTGTTTGGAGACTGTTTGGAAGATAAGGCTGGAACAAAAGGATGCTGCCCACCTGCTTAGCTGTGTTAACCACAGGGAGCATATTACACCAATTACAAGAAAATTTCACTGACTTTATCTGCTACTTTCTGCAAGTCAGAAAATGGAGAACACTGACAAGGTTTTAAAGAAGAGCACAAAATCTTTTTGTTCTCAACACCTGAGAGATGGTTCAGTAATCAGGTTTTGGTAAATACTTTGGATGACAATTCACAGAATCAGATCCCCACTTTCTGAAAAGAAGCAGTTCTGAGTTACCTGAGATAAGTTAAAAAAAGGACTTTAAAACTTCAGCTTCCAGAGGAAATCAAGCTATGTTTCTTTAAGTGCTACCAAACACGTGCACACTAGACTGAAAGTGACTTACAAGAGGTCAGCTTTCTGAGGGTATTTCTATGTGGTGTAATTGATTCCTTTTTGCTTCCACTGGTTGTTTGCAACTCTTCTTATAATCCCTGGTTATAATCTGATGGTGTAGTTTTCCTCCATGGTAAATCAACCTCCCAGTGGTAAAAGCAAGATCTTTCACCCCTTGGGGAGAAAAGAAGATAAGTTTGACTCACTTTCTGTAATCAATCACACTCCTCTAGACCCTGTCCTGCAGAGCTGCAGTCCAGTGATGCCCAAAAATTCAGGTACGGGACTTGCTTTGAAATAGAAGCTTGTTTACAAGCCCAGACTTTCCTGTTTCTGAGTTTTGTCAATGCTACAAAATACACTATAAAAATACTCCACAACCTTCCACTCTGAAACCTAGCAAGCCATCTACTCTTTGACAGTGACGTTTGTTTTCTTTCCTTCTCCTTCCTCCTACTACTTAGCCCTTAAGGGAAAAGAAAATAAATCCTGGCTGATCCTTCTTCTCTTTTCAAGGTTCTTTTTTGGCTTTCAAGCCAGGAATAAAATGAGAACCTTGGCTGTAGCACTGATAGGCTGCTTCTTTCTGGCCAGAAGGAGAAACCTGTTTTGTTCTTCACAAAGAAAGGAAGAAATCCATTTAGAGCTAAAGTTTTTTGTCATGTTTCAAACCTGTCTCTAGCCTTTATCAAACTCATTCTTTCTTGCTACCCTTGACTGATGGTTCAAGATTTAAGTAGCAAGCATAAGGTTTTTGAACAAGGGCTTGTACGGCTTCATCAAAGAACCTTACACCACTTCTGCGCACAATGAAACAAGTATTTCAGAAAACAAAAATAGAAATGAAGTTCATAAGAAGGAACATCCACATTACCTTCATGAGCTAACTTGAGTCCTGTTATTCTGTTCTTACTTAACTTGCTGATGGGGTGAAAGATGATAAATAAATGCATGTGTGGAAGGCATCCAGTTTGTTTAATTTATAGGCATTGTTTGAGAATCTATGAATCATGTCAGAGATTTAAAGGGATTACTGATAGAGAAAAGGTAACCTTTCTTCCAGTACAACAGCTGTTATGAAAAATTTCCATAATAACAGTTGCGTTTAATTATACAAAGATCTGCAAAGCCTTTTTAGCTTCATATCAATAATGCAGCTGTGATTCAGAAGTTGCTAAAGAAATAATCCTCCGGTTGTTTTTGTTTTTGTCAAGGCCAGTTCATGAATGGCCATGATTTCAATTCCAAAGTATTGGTTTTATTTGTTTTTCTCCTAAATTTGAACAGAAAAAATAAAATAAAATAAAATGTTTTCCAGGCATTATTTATCACAACAGTCCTTCAAGAAATGCTACCAATGATTAAAAAATGCATTTACAAGAAAAATATCCAAAATATTGCAGAGGCATGAGGGGGAAAAAAATCATAAAATATCTGGTCTGATACTACTGATAAACCCCCAATATCTAAAGTTGGTGTCTTTTACTAAAGAAGGATTGCTTTAGTAATTTCAAAGACCCAGAAAAGTCAGTTAAAATTGTACTTAATCTTCTGCTCTCCCTGCTTCTCTCTGGAATTGAATACTGGCTTCTAACAACTTAATGCCTACTCATTCCTCATTTTCTGAGCAGATGACTAGTTTGTGAAGATAATTAGAGACCCCTGCTATTCCTTCTGTGTCTCAAATCTTGAGACTAATTAAAGTGGAGTGCTGCATGTACACAGGCAGCAGATAAAGGCTTGCAGCAGGGTAGAAGAATTGCACTACTTGTATAAGTAACAGAAGAAAAATCTAGGTGTGTGCCTTTTGGACAGTTTCTAATGCCCTCATTGCACATTTCACTACAAACCTCTCTTGCTTAATTCTGCTTTTAGAGCTTCAAGGGCCTTGTAATACAGTCTAAGTTTTTAAACAATAATCTCCCAATTTTTTAAAGATAGCATAGTACATATTATATAGATAGTACAACTTCTAAACTTGAAGTAAATATGGCAAGCTCTTCATCCCATGATTGTTTTTTTATATCTCATCTTTCCTTGTGGTGTTACTTTTAAAAGTAAATATCTTCTGTAAGAGAATACACCTCAGAGCATTCTGTGTATAAATGCAGTGCAAGAAAGTAATAAAGAATGTTTCTGTCCCTCCAAGCACTGATTTTCTCCTACCGTCCATTTTAGTATATAGATAGCCCAGGGGCACAGATGGACTCTTCCTTAAATATCTTCAAGGATTTACTCTTTGAATAAACTACTGCAAGTTTTAAATATTGTGTTTTCTCCTTCAGATAAATTCAGTAACTTCCACTTCATTTGGCAGGAGCCAGTATCTGTCAACAACAACAAAACTCCTGCTGGCACCAAACAGAGTCTCAAGATGCTGTAGTGCTGTCCTTAAGCTGCTGGGTAGGTTGTCTGTATGTATTCCAAGAATATCCAGTTTCAATGAGATCGACTGTTCATATCCTAAGGCTGTTCCACATTGCTGTCAAATTTATCCAAACGTTTCTCCAAACAAAGTTAAACTACAACAGCAAATCAGATTATGCTATTCTGAATGGGCAGAGGAACCTATGCTGATACATCTGACTACCCAAAAGAAACTAGAGGAGTTAGGGGGTGGAATGATAGCCTTGGAGAAAGTTACAATTTTCAAAACAAAGAATTTTCTGCTTGTTTTTTAAAATGAAATTCCTTAACATTTTATATCTGAATTTAGGCATGGTCTTGGTTCATTCTTCTCCAGTGTTTCTCTGTTGTTCACAAACTGCAAAATATGTTTTGCCCATATATATGGCAAATATGTTTGGAAATATTTTGGAAAGAAACTTTCAGGAAAGAGACTGGAAACTGTTTTGTATGGTTACAGGGCTCTGAAATGCTAGAATTCTTACACAACACTGAACATTTCTGAAGGAATTCATATATTTTCAGATAGATCTTTTTCTTGAGATCTAATTTGGAACACTGCAGAAAGATAATACACAGTCTGCTGTAGTATGGTCTGATACCTAAGCATAACTGCTCCAGAAACAGGCCTTGCAACATGCACCTTTGATGGGACCTAAGCCTGAAGATATTTGTGTTCCCAGGAAGCTAAGTTTCTGCTTTGGCCAAATTTTTTCCTCTAGGACATACACAAGCATCAAGACTTAAATACAAAAGTTTCTTTTTACCAGTTCATCTCTACACGTCTTGCTTTTGGAGTTGCTCCAAGATGAACTTTCTTATACCATTTACCAGGTAAATTCTCCAACAGAAATATAGTGAAGAGACAATTGCAGCAGCCTCTGCAACTTTTTTTTTTTTTTTTTTTTTTTTTTTTTTTTTTTTTTTTTAATGGCTTAAAAATGGACACAAGAAACAACATATGCAAGTTCAAAGCTCTCAATCTTTTTTTGGAACAGCATATGGACGGTTGGTCTCCTGCCACCAAAGGAACTGCTATTATCACTGGGTTATTAGGTTCTTTGGTGGACAGAGGAAAAGAGATCTCTTAAGCAGTAAAACATTTCTCTTCAACACACGCACAAAAAAATATATGTATATATGGAGATAGATGGATACTGCATGCTTAATAACATAACTTAATAACTGCATCATTAAGATTCAGATTTACTTCCAATGTGCCAAAGTTAAATTCAGACTCTCAAAAGCTCCTGTTACAATTAACAGCAATATCACAGAGTAAAATAAGAATATCCTTTCAGAATTAGTTATATTGTAAAAGATGAAATCAGAGGTGGCTAGGTATAGCAATCAGATGCCAAAAATTAGATTTGATAATTGCAGATTATTTATGTAACAGTCTAAATGGCCTTGGTTCCTATCACTGCTCTAGTTACAGACTAAGTATGCAATGCAAAGCAAAAGCACTTGGACAAGGTAGACTAAGTTAGCCTCAGTTTAGAACACTATATGTTCTGTCTATCTCATGTTCTATTTTGTCAACCTAAATTACAGTATATTAAATGTATAAATTAGAAAATGACTTTTTTGTTTAGTATATGCATTGGAATCCTAAGAATTCATTTCTGTGTGTCCACTTTTCAGCTGGCATAGACTGGGATGGTACTACAAAGACTCAGCTGTCCCTCTTGTAATCCATTAATCAAAAATATTTTCAGCCAGTAATCCATGTTTAGGGAGAACAGTACATAAGCTCTATCATTTTTCTGTGACTTCAGATAAATAATATGTAACCGGATAAATACAGGAAGTTCCCAGACTAAAACTGTCATTCACTCATCTTATTTTGATATTTTACTGCAATTTTCAAAGCTTCTCCTAGTATATAACTTTAGTTTAAAGTATGTGGAGCTTTTAAAAGTTACTGTAATACGTTTTCTCTAATGGAGGTACAAAAGTACCAGTCAAGTCATTATTTATTTTGAAGTAACTACCAAAAATTAATTTAACTATGTCTACATATCAAAATTGCATGACCTTCAAAATACTCTGGCAGACCAGAAATCCATAACCGGAACACACTCCCTGCACAACACACCAATCTGGATTAACTGCATTAACAAACTTAATTTAGAAGGATTTGGGAATGTTTTTACAGGGTTTAGGAAGGATTTCATTAGGATTACATGATGAGTAATTTTGAGTGTGCTTATCCATTCACATTAACCCTCTAGGCATGAAATATATCAACCATCCACTTATCCACTGCTTATTAGCCCTCGTACAAAATTTTGCCACCATAAATGGAATGTCTTTGTAGTTCACTGTACAGTTTAACGAGCCAGAAGAAAAAAACTATGTCCTTCTGATTACTGAGTTTGGAAGAGCAGAGTGTGTTTGTCTTCTGCATATTTCTGTTCTCTCAAATTTAATTCAGAGAAACTGAAGTTTAGCATGGCTTAAAATTACATTCCATTTGAATTAGATTATTTTTGCCATACGATAATATTCCTTGCCACCATCTTTTTTTTTTTTCCCAATAAACTTTGTTAATTGCAAGCTTAACAAATGTATTTAAACACTGTACCAGTGTACAAAAGATAATACATTGATCCAAGAGAGAAGAGAAAATGTACCTAAAAAGTTGGAGCATTTGGAGCTCTACCCTTGCAAACTGGTTGCATCAATTTTTTTATCAAATGTCCTGCAATGAAAACTAGTAGAGCAAGGCAGGGAATCAGTGTTTGCATGCAAGCTCTGGAAAATGGAAACAAACAAATAAAAAAATATATTTGTGCTTTTCATAATCCTAAGAAAACTGAAATTTTTAAAATAAATGTACTTTTTTATTTTATAATGGGATCATAACAGCAATAATGTTTCAACTATGGCAGTAACAATATGAGTGTCCAGTTCTGCGCACACTGTTCTACGGTATGCTAATGTCTGAATGTAAATATTGCAAACACATAAATAAATCAAGAAATGGTGCCTGAGAATGCCGCTGGGAAATGCAACATGGGCAGCTGTGCAAACAACTGTAATATTGGGACAAATTTATGAGCATGTGTAGAAGCTCTCATTTTCTGCTTCAAAGGAAGGTTTTACCTTTCACTGCAGGTGATTTGACATTATTTGCCATATCCATCATCTAAGTGCAGTAGAATGCTGGGATTTCATTGTTGGAACAGAAGACGGGAAATAAAAAATAGCCAAATATTAAACTTACACTCCAGTGGAATTTATTTGCTAGTTTGTTCTTGAAATTTGCACATTTAATTACCTGTGGGAGAGATTATTTCTTGTGGCCATTGGATTTTTCAAAGTCAAAATAACGTGTAAACAACTGCTGATGAAATTACCTGCCACAAAATGCTATATTCTAGCAAAGAACTCTGACATAAATTAAAGAAAAAGTTTTATTTTGCATACAATCCTTCTGCCACCTTTTAAAACCTGCTTCTTACCAAACGCATTTCCCATAGTCTAAGTAGTTTGGTACTATAGCGTTGAAACGGAATGGCAGCAATTGAGATTCCCTGACTCAAGGAACTACTGGTGCAAAGCAGCTAAAAATATTCTAGTTAGATCTCTATAAAGCACAAGCAGTTATGTATTTCTATCTTGACTGCCCTACACATTATTTAAAATCTTTATCAGTAGCAATTTTCCTCAATCACTGATGCTCATTCAGCTGTCATGGAGAATTCACCAAGTGTTGGATTGTTCACCCACTAATAGGGAATGTGAGCTGGGCTTAGACCGCCATGAGACAGGTTAGTTTTACCCTACTGATGATGTGTTGTTGCGCTAGTAATTCTGTTATGGAGGTCCTTCGCACTGGGACAAAAGCATTCATTTTAGAGCTCAGCACTGATCGTTTATTTGAAACCATAAAGCTGTCAGACTGGTATCTCTTACTGTGCTGCCACCACACTTCTGTTTCAAATGCATTCCTAAATGCTTTTCTTAAAGTAATGAAAGTCCCAAATCTTTATCAGCCACCATCAGACACTTTAATATAATGCTCACCAACAACGTTTTGTATGAAGCTTGAGTTCAACTTCTAGTGAGAAAACTGCACACAAAAGTTGAGTTATTGCACATTCTCTAATTAAAATTCACTTGTGTACATGGGCAGGAAAGAGCAGAGAACCTTATTAAATGGTCAGCATTGGAATGTCTATTTGGAAATTAGATGTGGAATTAAAAGCCCAACCTGCTGTAACACATTACAGAAACATTCACAGAAAAAAAAAATATCCAGTTATGTATGGGAAATTGGTAATCACAGCCTGAACCTCTGATTAATCAGCTGAGGCAAGTGTCAGGTCAGCTGTGGGAGCACAGGTGAGAGTAATTTAGCTGTGCTCCTGAAAGGGGTGGAGCTTGACTCCACTTCCTCTACACCTCATTTAAGGGCTGACCACCACTAAGGTGGCATCTGTCTTGGAGATTGCTCCCTGGTGGAGATTGCCTCAGCATTTCCCAGCATAAGGTATCTATATTGGTGAGTTTTTCCTTATAAGTAACCTTCTGAATATCTGTTACTATCTTTGTATCATTCCACCTTGCCAGTTATAAACTCCCTGATCACAAAATATAGTATATTTAATAACCAAGTAATGAGAGCTGTTGTTGGTATATTGTTAAGATGTTTACATGTGAATATAGAAAACTGTGTTAAGCACTGATTTCTAACAGCCTAGGAACATTTTGGAACTCTGCTCTCTGACTAGTGAGTTTAATTCTCTCATGCTTATTATTAAGAATTATAATGCTAACTACAGAAAAAGAAATGGAAAAAGATTTATTGGTCTATCCTAGTTATATAGTAGCATTTACTAGATTCATTCAATAGCATATCTGAACTCACGTTTTTATTTTGGTAAATTTCATTTAGTTATGCTCTTTAAGGGAAATGGCAGTCATACTTTCAGGAATTTCACATACTGTATTCAAGGCCTGAGCCTTAACAGAAAAAATAGGTATGAACTGTTTATGTAAGTAATAATCATCACAGAGATGCTCAAATACACCTCACAATGTACATATCAGGAAATGGCATCCAATGCTCCCCCTTTGATCCTAAGGTCCCTCAGCATTTTGTTAAGCTAGTGGAGTTTATTACATCCATTCCTAACTAAACGGCAGCAGGAAAAAAGAACGTTTTCCATGTGTATACAGACTTGAACTGGTTGCAAAAGCCTGTTAACTATTGACTCTTTAAGGGCTGAAATTAGTTTCCAGTTGTGCATTAAGTTAGTCCTAGAAAAAAGATGCACTTGCAAGGCTGTTTTGGGGAACTACAGGAAGCCTGAAATTGCTAATCGGGCATTTTATAAGGGCATGCAGTTCCAGGATGAGGAGAAATGGCTTTAAATTGGAAGAGGGTAGATTTAGACTGGATACTGGGAAAGAAATTCTTTACTGTGAGGATGGTGAGACACTGGAACAAGTTGCCCAGAGAGGCTGTGGGTGCTCCCTCCTTGGAAGCGTGTAAGGCTAGGCTGGATGGGGCTGTGAGCAACCTGTTCTTTAGGTGTCCTTGCCTGTAGCAGGGCGTTGGAACGAGATGATCTTAAGGGTCCCTCCTAACCTAAACCATTCTATGACCATTAGGTAGATGCATTAGAACTGCATTCTTACGAAGAAAAGTAAACAAGATATACCGTATTTTATCTGAAGGGTCTCGCAAAACAAAGCCTTTCGCTTAACGTTCGTAAGGCTTTTGCTCACAGCCGAGAAAAGCGTTTCAGATTCAAACCACACCGCATCCCGATCAGGTCAGAACGGTAAGCGCAAACCCGGCGACGTAACCTGCCCGGCCCGGCCCGCCCCTCGGGGCGCTGCGAGACATTTGTCTCTCGCACAGACGCGGCCTCCCTCGGCACTCACCAGGGCCGCTCCGTCCGGCAGCTCCGCCTCCCAGCGAGCGGGAGATTTGAAGGGAAGAGGTGGCGCCATGGTGGAGGGCCCGTGCTGTGCTCTGTTCGCGGAACGGCTGCGGGCGCGAGTGCGCCGGGGCCAGGTGGTGCGCAGCGCGCGGGGCAGCGCTCTGCCGGCTGGAGCTCGCGCTGCGGTGAGCAACAGGGCGGGAGCTCCAGTTCCTGAGTGTCCATAGGAGCGGGGCGGGGGGGCTTTCAAAGGCGCTCTCGTTTGCTTCGATTCAGGCTTGTTGGGGCTTGTGAACCCTTCTGGTTGTAAAACGGGCTGCGATATGGTCTGGTTCTCGTTAGGGGGGTGGCTGGGGTTGTTTGCCACATCTGTTTGTGCTCTGCTGCGAGGGGCTGTGTGTACTTTCATTGTAAGTATGCTGGGTACCCACGGGCAGGAGGCTGGGGAGCCCCCCAGCACGCATACACCCTCTGGTGTAGGTAAGGCAGGGTACAAGAACTTGTGACTAAGGCTCAGGAAGGTAATGTTTAAACAAACTTAAGAGTGTAGTTCTAGATACGTCTGTTTAAGTCAAGCCATCAGCGAGTTAGTCTGTAGCTTTGTATCCCTTAGGACTAAGCTTTTATGAAGTAAGGAGTTACTCTTCTAATTTCATAGAGAAATTGCATTCCCTTCAGTGCTACGTAGCGCTGCAGAGGTCACCTCGGGTTGCCTTTATTCGTCAGCAAATGGCCATCACGGGGCGCTCGCGTGTTTCAGCTCTCGGGCTGTAAATCATAGCCGAGGCTTGGGCCACTGCTGAGACAGTGCCGAGGCCAGCTGTGCTATCAGTGCTGAACTGGCAAGGATTTAACTTGGAATATTTTTAAAGTCAAGTTTGTTTTCCAACCTTGTCGCTTCTTACTCTGTTTTATTTTAAACCTGAGTGGATTAAAGTGGAAAGAAACCTTGCCATGTACTCAAATACTTTTATTGGGAAGGGTTGGAAAGCTGATGTGAGGGTGAAATGTGGGTGCTTTCTTATTTCAATAATAAGCAAAGTAAATGATGTTCGTGTCATGGAAATAGAACAAAAACAAAACATAACCTGTTTTTCCATTCAGTTAATAACTGCTGAAAGGGAGCTTCAGAGCCCTTGAGTCCCCATTCAGTGGGACCTTGACAGGTGAGGAAAACAGGCTGTCAGAAACTTGTGAAGTTCAGCATTTGTTCATTCTGTTTTAATCTTTTTGTGTGCTCATTTTCAGACTGCTGCAAGTGAGGAGAGAACCTCTAGTCATGATTTCCTTACTGGACAAGTTTTCAGGGGCGTGGAAACATTGGGAAAGGAGCTTTTTATGTATTTTGATCAAAAAGCTCTGAGGTAAGAGCTGAGGAGAAGGTTTACCGTGCATTTTCAGGGGATCTTTTTGTTCTTGCTTTTGTCATGTCCAGAGATTTGGAAGTTAGTGTTATGGAGAAACTTCTGTACAGCCTCACTTCAAGTGCTTGAAACTCTCTGTAACTATCTGTAGTTCTTTGTAATGGAGTCTTTGATCTCTTAATACTACTTTCAGCATAGTAGTCACTGCAGTATATCAAAAGATTCATCACTCAAAGTTCATTCTAAAGAGTATTACTTAAAGGTCCTGATGGTTTAAGAACCCATTAATGTTGTATAGAAGACTTCTAACTGCAGCTTTAAGATGGTCATATTTTCCAGGTTTTCATAAGACAGTGTCTGTGAGGGGGAAATGTGTTACTGGTGAACTCGTAGGCAAAAAAGTGGATCAAACAAAAGCACTTACAATGTTGTATGGCACTAATTCTAAAAACTTTTGTTGTTTTGAATAACAAAACAAATATAACAAGCTATAATTGAATAACAGATCCTAAGTGTAATTAGTGCTTTTTTTTCTGTTTGTAATTAAAATAGGCATTCTCTTTTGCTTGATTTCAGCAAATAAAGGTAATGAAACACAATCGAGTGAAATCTTGTAACTTTCTTAAGGCTTTCTGATATTAAGATAGTAATGATCATAAATTACTTTTTCTTGCCATGGGCTGACAGGCAACTAATTTCAATGTTTCTTTTAAACAGTGTAGTGAAGCTTGGCTAATGAAATGATCGTGAATGTAGTCTTTAAAAGGAACTTCCTGGAAGTTTTAGTGCAAGGTTTTGGTTTATACTTTTCTTGACTAGTTAATGGCACTTCAGAGTTGTCAATAGGTAATAGAAGCAAATGCAGATGGAATAACTAAACTAACTGAACTGATTTGTTAAAAGAAAGCTTTGGTCACAGATACTTGAAGATTAATGAGTAAAAGTTATAAGGATGTTACATAAAGAGTTGGCTTTAGACAGTGCCTACTGAAATGTTGCCTTGACTTGACTACAATTATATAACATGCCCAACCTTCCTGATAAGTGGCAAGGAGACTTTAAAAAAGCACATCAGATGTTGAGTCTGTTTTGTCATATGAGTAGTTAAGTATTTGTTTGGCTACAAAATATTGCACTTTTCCTGATGTACAGTGTTTTTTTGCCTAAAGAACTGAGACAGTACCTGAATGTACCAGGTAAATTTGTAATAAATAAAATGTCTGGGCCCTCAGCCAAACATGGCCTTTGCTTAACTGTATCCCAGTTCCCAATACAGAAAATGTAAGATGCCTTTTAAAACATTAGTGATCTGTAACATGAATACTTTAAATATTCTGTTATGCTCCTTTGCTGTCTGAGCATTTTTCTCTTTATTTCTTTATTAATTTTTAATTGAGCTGCAGTTTTTGAATTGGAAAAAAAACATCTGGTAGATGTTAATTACTTTGTTTATGGCATACCAGTACTACTTCTAATAACAGTGTTGGCAATGAGAAGACTGAAATCGCTCCTTTCACACCAGGTGAATTCTGTGTGATTTATCAGAAAACCTTCTGGAGAAGTATCTTTTTCCAGCTTCCCTGAAGAATTAAGGTCTACATAAGGCTAGTGGGTCACCTGAAACATTTCTAATCCCAGTATGCTGAAAAACATGTCAACAAGAAGCATGTATTGAATTATGAAGACTACCTGATAACTGTTTTGGAGTGTTTTGAATGTAGGGAGGGGAGGGATCTTCTCTGGAAATTCATCTCTGCAAACATGTAGTCTGTTGCCGTGTTTCTCTTAATAGCTAGAACTTATGTATGTGTTTACTGACTTGGTTAGGTGAGAACGGCTCATAATTGTAAAATCCAGACTAGCAAATGCTTGAAAACATTGTTAAGATTAAATACCCATAAGAACTTTCTTTCTTTCCAAGGATTCACTTTGGTATGAACGGTTCCATGCGTGTTAATCCTGATGGAAGTAAAGACAGAAATGGAGCGTTACCAGTTTTGGAGATACAGCTTACAGAAGATATTATTTGTTTCTTTGAGGTGACAGCAGAGTATAGGTAAAGCAGAAACTAATCAACTTTAAATTTACAACAGAAAACAACAAAACAAAAGAGGAAAAAAAAAAACACAGTTTGGTTTATAACATTCTTTTAAGAATGAAGTAAAAAATCAGACCATGTTTGGCTGTAAGCCATCATAAATAAAAGAAATAAATCAAAACTTTCTAAAATGTTTATTGGTATGATAACCTAATTTTGTCACTTTTGTATCACAGTTTGCATGCAGCTGAAGTAGTTCTATACCATAGCCTCAATAGCTATTGTCAAGACTGCTAATGAAACTTGGATTTAATTCAGCCCTCTGATCTGCAAGCTGGAACCCATTACTTCAATTTTAAGTGTAACCTTCTTTGCAAGAATAAGTATCTGTAGCAATTACTGTTTTCAAACTTCTATGGCCCACGGTTATGTTTGTTGGGTTTTTTGACAGCAAATTGGTATCATTTTACTAATTAATGTTATGTAGCTATATTTGTCCTTTAGCACTGTACTTCCTGCTGCTAGTGAAACTAACATAGCAAGCTTAATTTTAAAGCATTCTAAATTGTTTGGTGGAAAAAAAAACAAAACATGTAAATTCAAGTAGTATAGATGTATCATAAATAAGCTTAATACTATGGAGCAGATAAGCTTCTGCAAGACTGAGATAACTTCTACTATATTTTCTTGCAACTATGTGTTCTTCAGTTTGATTGTAGTTAGCCTAATAAAATCAAAGTTTAAGAAAACATTTTCTTGTTGAAACCTACTGAAGCCATGAACTCATTCTTTCCTTAAGGTTGCTGGTCCAAATGTGGATTATCATGTTGCAAGTACATTTAACAACTAGTTTTCAAGCTAATTTGAACCAAACAATGATGATTTCTTGTATGTTGGACAGATACTTGTATGTTCTACATATGTATCATTGCACTGTCTTGCAGTGGAGAGGTTGATACAGTTTCTGTGCCTCTTCTTGTAGGTGGTATTTCCACACTTTGTATTATCTGCAAATAATAACCTGTTACACTGTCATGTATGATTTAAGGGAGAAAAAAAACAAACTGCTAAATTATAAGTAAGATTTAATAAACATTTTTGTTGGTTTTTCTCTTCCAGAAATGCAACAGAATGTGAGCAGAAAGTGAGAATGATGGAAAGCTTGGATGTGTGCTCTCCAAAGTTTAGCTTCTTAAGAGCAGAAAGTGAGGTAAAGCAGCAGAAAACCCAGATGTTATGTGATGTGTTACTGGATCAAACAGTATTACCTGGAGTTGGAAATATCATAAAAAATGAAGCACTATTTGACAGCGGTCTCCATCCAGCTGCTAAAGTAGGTGGATTGCATCAAGGTTCTTTTTAATTATCCCAAGGTATTAGGAGAATAAATACATATTTATATAACATTTTGTTATCTTCTCATCTTTCTTTTCTCATTGTTAACTAAATTGTAGTTCTGTCATTCTGATTGGAAGAACTTGATATGGCTTTCCTTGGAACTTGTTATTGTTGCTCCTTTCTCCCAGGTTAGACATTTATTACACCAAGCCTGTCTTACAGCTTGGAACTTCTTTTCTAGGGAATTAATTTTACCTTCAAGTCCTGTCTTTGTTCAGCATCGGGTTGTGCTGCCTTTAAGTTGTCAGCCTATAAATAAAATTAAGAATGCCTAGGGTTTCTTTGCTCATGCATTTTTCTGTAGCAAAGTAGTCTGATGTTAGCAAAGGAAACTGAGATTACATAGAATGTAGAGAACAGCAGGTGAAAATAGTGAGTTATTGTTAAACATACTATTTCTGGAAGTTCTTTGTAGGATCAGTCTGGATTTTAACCTTAGAGTTTTATGATTGCATTCATGGATATGATGACTATCCTTTAGAAGTGAGTTCTAGGTTCAAGGGGAGTCGTCTCTGTATAACCAGCAGAGTGAATTCAGAGTAGCTAGCTCATATGATTTCTACTATCAGGAACTCTTAGGTCAATAAAGAGGTAGACCACTGAAGTTTTTAGCTAATACTTTACATGATTGAGGCAAAGTACATTGTTTTTTATTCACACAATGAGTTTGTGTGGTGTATAATATTAAACTGTACTATTTTTTCCTTGCTAAGAGAACTAATCAGAGGAGTTTGGAGTGCTTGTGTCTTTACACTTCTCATTACTGTTGTTAGTTGATATAACAATATTGTAAAAATCATGTTTGTATTATTTGCAGGTTTGCCAACTGACAGATGAGCACATACGTCACTTAGTGAAAATGACACGTGACTTTACCCTGCTTTTTTATAAGGTATGAATCGATATTTGTAACAAACCCCCAAAACTCGATTCCAGCATCACAGCTGCATTTGATCAACCAGGGGAAAGAAGAAATGAAACAAGTGTTTCAGTGAATAGGAGTCTTGCTTGTATGTTCTCTTTTTATTTCAGATTTTCCCCACTTTTCCATCTCTAGAAATCTAGACTGTAAGAATGTGTTGAACTTTGGCCCACTTGCAACAGGAAAAGTGATGTGTGTGGGCCAATTCAGTACAGTTTTGCTGTACATGGGCTGTGAAATCACTCAATGCGTCAGAATTAATAGAGGTTAAGCACATGCATGTAAGGTGACAATGGTCACTCTTCACACTGGAATCTAGAGTTTGCCCCTGGGATTTTTTTAAGTGAATTCAATTAATGCAGCTTTGTGAAACTTGAAATGAGAAGTATGTTTATATGAGTGAATCATTGTAAATCCTAACAATATTTCTTCCTAACTGTGACAATTTCTTTGGTTGATAAAGCAAGATAAACTCAAGCTTTTCCCTACTGCCATATCTCCAATAGGATTTGATCTCTTTTCTACCCTGTAATTCCTGGCTGCTCTTCCTCTTTCCAAAACAGAATGAAAGAATTGGGCCTAATTCTTGTACCTTGTTGCTTTTTCTCTTTTTTGTATGTTTTTCTTTAAGCTTCACGCAGAGGAATGAAATGCTTGTCTGTTTACTCAAAGTTCTTCATAAAAGACAAGGAGCTAGAGTAGCTAAAAGTTCTTTTTGGTAGGCTAGGAGGAAAACTGAAAGGTTCTAATGTTCTTTCAATGGTAGAGGTTATAAATGTAATTCGTTTTAGTCTATTTAAATCCCTGCTTTCTGTTAACCTTCCAAAGAGTAGTGTTTAATCTAGCTAGAGACATATTTTCATCATCCAAACTCCATAGGGAAGCCTACCAATGAAGAGAGAGCATGTGGTTCTGTATCAGCATATAACACTAAGAAGCATAAGTATGTCACAAGCATTTAGACTAACAATAAATAATCTATGTTTTCTGTAGCTCGGTTTACCTACCTTAAACTTTTATAACTAAACCTACCAAGTATTCACTAGTTAAGTACTTGTTAAGAATAAAAACATAACAAAAATAGATGAATATGTGGTAGTGATGATCATTGTTTATAGAATGTTAGTATACTGTAGTTCTTGAAATAATCATTCTACACATTTGATTTGTAGTTTAACATCTTACAGATACAAAATATGTGGGACTTTGTTCACATAGTTAGCTGTTGCTTTTGTCTGGTTTTTATACCCAATGGAACAAAACTAATAAAAAATGGACTTCTAAGGAGAACTCTACAAAAAAAGAACTTGATTGTGAATGCAAACACTTTACTGGTAATTCCTTCTGACTGGATTACTGGCTGTATCTCTACTGGGTTCTTTCTGACTTTGTTATTGTTTTTTCTTCTGTCAGTTTTAGCTGGGGTATGCCTGTGTTGACTTTACATGAACTGTCTCATGAAATATGCCTACCTGTCAGCTCTTTGGGGTCTCATTAGGTCACTGTGCCCTTTGAGTTTGTTCTGTTCTCACTTTAACATGACTTTCTGCCAGCTCCTGGGGATGGGGATCTTGCCATTGTGCCAACTAGCATTTCACAAGCCAACCTGTCTGGTGTGATGAGCACTAGGATAAAACTCAGCAACTTTACTGGGCTCAATCTGACTCCTATTCATTTTCTATGCTGTGTTGATTTAAGCTCATGGGCTCTGCAAGTATATTCTTGCAGCTGACAGGTCAAAGAAGACTAGTGTTAAATCAAAGCTAGATGGTCTGTCTAAGTGCAAGGGATCCCTAGTATATATCTGTTGATGCCATGCTTGTGTGTTTTCTGTGTATTTCTTCCTTTATATCAATATTCAGAAAATTTTACACCATATTTTGCTCTTATACCAGATTTAATGTCAGTTTTTTAAATAAAAGATGAAATACAGGACATAGCCCTCATGGACATGCCTTTAATATATTTGTTTAGTCATTAAGCTCTCTGTCTACACAGCTTTTTATTATTATTATTTAGTTTCACGTGAGCTGTAGAAAAGCTACCATAATTTATATCGTATCTGTAACTTAGGTTTTAAATATGTTCTATTTTAGTGCCGCAAAACTGGAGCTCCACTCTACAAACACTACAAAGTATACAGGCGCCAAACGTGTGGTCAGTGCAATGAGAAAATCACTGTGTGTCGTTTAGGAGTGAATAACAGGATGACTTACTTCTGCTCTCGATGTCAAAAGGCTGATCCCCAGCTTGTCAGTGTTAGGTATGATGATGACTTTATAACACTTAGGTACTGATATCCCAAAAGTGCTGTTATGGTAACAACAGATAGCAATTAGAATGTCTGCATGCAAACCAGTATGTGTTTTACATATAAGCTCACTTGTATTTGTTAAAAAGAATATAATAATAATGTTTGGCCATTGCTGAAAGTGGTTAGAAGCTTTGATTAGAGTACTTATTTTAAAGATCTCTTCTGTTATTAACTAGCTAATCAAGTGTGGAAATGATAACAACAACAAAAAACAACTTAGATTTATTCACAGCTTTTAGAAAAATTATTCTCTCTTCTTAGTTAGAAACATAATAAGCTTGGATGCTTACATGTGAATGAGTTGAATAGCATGAAGAAAGTAGGAACCTGTGTCTTTCTCCCTTATAGGAAGGCCCTCAGGAATATCTAAGCAACTACATCTACATAATTTTGTTCTGGATGTAGAGAGAAACTGAGGAAAAGCAAAAGTGAATTCAGAATGCACCAAATGCTGTAGAGGTAAAAAGCTTCTGGAAAGCTTTTACTATAAGTGTGCCACAGAGGCTTTCAGTTCCATGTAAATTGTGCTAGCAGCAGCCTTCCTTTTATTTCAGAAAAAGCACAAAATGCATTTGATATCACAAAAGGGCAAAAGGTAAAAGTTTCAAAAGCACCTTACTCACAGATTCTTCCACACTTAAGTTATTCTTGAAAATTTTCATCTGAGGCCTCAGAATCTTGCTTTTTAGTACTGAGCTCTGTCAATCTCATGAAAGACACAATTTCCATTTTAAAAACTTTGCTTTCATTTGTGTGTGTGTGCATGTGTATATATGGATAAAGACAGAAAAGTTTTTTAAAAGGTATACAAGAAGACATAGAAGTTTTACACCAGATTATCTCACTCTGCTACCCTCACTCCCAAATTTCTTTCAAGATTCAGATGGCCAAAGGGATTTTGCGTAAAGCTTAAAAATCACTTATCAGGGCAGATCAAACAAACAATTCCAGCATAGAAGATAAATATTTCACATGCTGATAACATCAATCTCCTGGGTTGTTGGTGTTTTTCTTGATAGTTATGAGAATTACCTTGAAAAACAGTAGGGAGGTAGACCACTGAGTTGCACAACAAGGAAATTATGCAAGGGGAAGGAGTAACTTTCTCTGCATTCTGGAACAAGCAGTGTCTTTATGAAAACAAATAACTAAGCAATGGTATAATAAAGTTGTTGTAATGGTAGATATGGAAATATGAAGGCTGTTCTGGAAGTACTGTCTCTTATTTTCAGCACTGGCAACAGTGAAGTGAAAGACAAACCATGTTCTGAACAGCCATGCAGATCTGTACAAGATCAGTGATGAAAACAGGTAGCTACTGGTAGTTACTATGCTGAAAAATAGTGTTTTGCAGCTGATAATCTGCTCTATCAGGTAGTGTTATTGTGCTCTTTGGATCTGTGGTAGTTCCTCAGAAATAAATAGGAGGCGTTGCTTTCGGAGTAACCTCTCTGCAAGGCTGTTTCCAGTACTGTCTTCATTCTTATGGTCAGACTGCTGCATTCTACTGCTCTTTCTGCTACACAGTAACTTTTACCACTTTAAAGTGTCTTTATCTCTTAGGTGGCTTTCCTGCAAAGCAGCCCATGTAATCAAAATGACTTGGTACAGATAATAAACTGCAGAATTTAACTCAGTGATTCCTGTGTTAAGTCCAGTAGCTTATGTTTTTGCTCAAATGACAAAATAAAGACAATACCCATTATAAGCAACTTCTTTAAAATACATCTTTTTCCCATATTTCACTATCTAAAATGTTGTGTGTGGGGGGAGAAGTATTATACTTGCAAAAATGACATGCTGAACAATTTCAGCCTGATAACGAATCCTTGACAGCTGAGTAGCAGAAATTATCTAATAAAGTATTAAAAATGGGTTTTTTTACTACTGGTTAGGCTCTTTTGTTATCTACCCCCAGAATTTTGGGGATGATACTGTAATGTCTGTTAAGGAGAGTTATAGTGTTATAGAGTAAGTAAAAGTCTGTCACAACAGTTCACCAACTATGGAGACAAATGTTTGACTTAACAAATTTAGTACCTAAAATTTTGCATGTCATTGAACTGATCATTTCACGTGCTAACAATTTTTGAATAGTAAGATAAAACTAGCCATTCATAGCATGCAGTGCCTAAAATATTAACTACAGTTATAAATTAAAGTACCACCATATGAATACAATAACTTAAAATAAAGTAACTACAGATAAACTCTTCAGAAGCATTTGCAGTACAGCTTTATCTCACCAGTTATAACTGAAAAGACACCGAAATGTTAAAAAAAAAATAAATAGGAAATGGAGACACAAGATTTTATAACTTAAACATTTTCAGTTCTGTTGGCTTTTATGACAACAAAGTGGCCTTATGGATGCCATTTACATGAGAAGAAAAAAAGTTGAAATGTGTTAGATTACGTGACTGTCTGTAGCAACTTATGAATAGTTCTTCATGCATCTGCTAGTAAATATTCTGTACAACAGATGGGGGGGGGAGAATGTACAGAAGTGGTTGTCCTTTCTTGCTGAATTTCTTGCTACTCTACTTGAGAACAGTATTTAAGTTGAGAGAGGCGGGGACATTGTGTTGCAGGGTTTCTCTGTTCATTGTTAACTTTTTGTCAGTGTTAGTTTGAATATTTGTATTACTTGGGAAAGATTTGCCTTCTAGGTAAGGAAGAAAATCAAACTCTTACAGTGACATGCTGTTAGGCAGGTATAGCATGCTGTACTGCTTGTTCTCTAGGTTCTTGCCTCCCTGAACATAGTGATGTAAGGTAATTTGTAGAGGAAACGTCACAAAAGACTAACATTGTTCTTCTGTTTCACAGCAAACTGCCAACCAGAAACAGCCTAATTGGCTGGGCATGTGGCAGGGGGTCATGTTCTAATGAACATGTAGCTCAGCGATGTGAGGAAGAGTGGACGTGTACGCGCTGTACCCTAATAAACAAGCCTTCTGCTGAAGCTTGTGATGCCTGTTTGACTTCAAGGCCCAAAGGTATTGAAAGGTTGCCTGGAGCCTGTACCTGGGGGAAGGAGGGTTGTGGTTTTGGTGTAGGTTTTAGAACTATAGAACTGTAGAAATGACTTACTGTGAATTGTATTTATATAACTTTATCAGATTTAAAGTCAGATTTAGAGGAAGTCTTACACGGATGATCATAGAAATTGTCTTGTCTTAAACCCTAAAAGTGTCTCTCCTTCATGCATTGTTTGCAGGTGGAGATTCTATAGACAAGTCTCTGTGGTGACTGTTTGATTTGCTGGGGCAAAGAGTGAAACAAAATACAATACTTTAAACTCTCATTAAAACTGTTAGACATTTGCAGGAAACACCTGCCAGAGAAATCATCAATGGTGCAGAAAAGTAATTAACATTCCTTCATGTGAACAAAACTCTGAGTACAGAGCAAGGAGGATTTTTGGACTAAATTTGTTGATATTTCCTACTGGAGCTTTAATGATGCTATCAAGACCTCTCAGTGGGCAGAAAGCAGATGCGACTGAGACCTATAAGAGGATGCAGAGATTGCTACCTTCTGTGCAGATTTCTGTAGAATTTAGATATTAAGAAGAGATAAGAGAGGTAGTGGACAGAGTTTCCACAGAGACCTGTTTTCTTTCTGAAGAGGAACTTTGCATTCTCTTTCACCTTTTGTAGGAAAGTGATTAAAATGTTCAGTGAAGGGATATACAAGAATTTGAGTCAAGAGTCTTGTTCCTTTTTTGAATTGCTACGTGTATTCCAAGGAACAGTCTAGAGTTATGTGTGTGTGTGGTGTTAGGGGCTAATCCTATAATCATTCTGTACTGAAACTTTTCTACCTCAAGAAATAACGCTGTATTTATTTCATGTTTTGCACAGTGAGTTTTCCATTGAAGACAGAGAATGTTGAAGATTCTGCAGACATTAATAGAAATCTTGTGAAATACCCTTGTAATGACTTCAGAAAACCAAGCACAGAAATAAAGATCAACAGGCAAGCTGCATTTGGAAATACAACTCTTGTCCTAACAGACCTTGGTAATAAAGCAGTGTTGAAAGGTGATATCCAAGTATCCAATGGATGCTCTGAGTATGTTACTCCAAAAGGCAATTTTAGTCAGAATCAAAATAATGTCTACCCCTCAGGAATAAGTATAGACAATTATTGCTCAGCGAATGCAACTTCTGTGGCTTCATCTTCTTGCCAGGAGCCTTTCTCTTTCAAACCCTTAAAGAAGAAGCAGAAAACTCATCATGTACCGTCTGTTCACCAACATAATGTAACAACTGGGTATGTATTCTAAAATATAATCAAGTTTTGGGTTTTATTTGTAATTACATAAACTATCTTTATCCCTGAAGATTAATGAAATATCGTGTTGTGGAGTTCACGCAGTGCTGTCTTTGGATTTCTGCCAAAGGTAATTTCCTCTTGAGTAACTAAAACTACACTGGGACTTCAAAAGCACTGAAGGTTCCAGGCTGTAGCTGGAAGTCCTGAGTTTGGCGTCTGTCCAGTACTGCTGTTAATTGAACAGCTGTTCATAGTTCAGGTATTCCCATGAATAAAAAAGATTTGCTCAAATAGGTAAACTAGCACAGTTCTACCAAAGGGGTTCTCCGATCATTGCTTGCCTTCACTATTTGTTTGGAGGGATCTTGAAATTATTGTGAAAGATTACAAATATGCAAACTGATGCTCCTTTCTAAAGTACTTATTAGACAGGTGATTTTTTTTCTCTACTGTCCTGATTAAGTTGGTTTCCCTGTGTGAACACAGGATCTTTAGTCTTTTGCTTTCATTATTTGCAAAAGGATGTACGCTCAATGTTTCTTAATTATAACCTAAAAAGAAATGGGTAGACAATGGAACATTCTTAAAATGGACTAACTATCTAAAAATAAGTTAGAGGTGCTAGAATTGGATAGATTGGATTGGTGCTAGAATACTTAAAATGCATGAATTCTCATACCATAAGGAAAGTAACTGAATCACTTGTAAATTTTAGTTGAAAGCATTTGTCAGCTAGCAATTTTCACCTTCTTTCCATAATACAAACTTCTGTGTAAGGTAACTTAATGAACTTACTGTCACTTTCTCTTAACTTTCCTCCCTAACCTATATGGAATTACTTCAATGCTACACCCATCTTGAATTTTAAGTTACACAGCCTGTTCAGACACATCCACTTCCAGTGAAGAGAAATGCGAGAATGTGATAGGATTGTTAAGGAGAACTTGGGCAGACTTATACAGCAGTAATGGGAGTGCAAGGTAGATTTCACCAATGGTGGTAAATTATGGAGGATGAATGTAAAAGATGTTTGCGATACCACTACAGCGTTCTTGGTTCTGTGTCTGTTCTGAAATACAGAAGTTATTTATTGAGTTATTGAAGAACCAGTTTTGAAACAGGACCTTACTAGCACATTGATGCTCTGTGAATAAGTATTCTACTTGCTGTCTCAGAAGACTACAGAGGGAAGATGTAGATGGGATGAGAATAAGAGAACACAAAGAATAAATTAGATATCAATCACAATAGCAGGTAATTATCAAGGGCCACCAACTTGCACGTTGCAGAAGACAAACAGAAACTTTGTACCACAAAATGTGGGAGTTTTGTGGAGTTTTGTTTTTGTTTTTTTCCTGATGAGTGATAGGGAGAATGTTTTAATGAGGTATTGGAATAAAACTTTGCTGTCTTCAGGACTATAATCTTCCAGACAAATTTCCTAAGCTGAAAATTTTACAAGAATGAATATAACTAATTGATCTTTTTAGTTTTCCCTATGACTTCATCACTGGGAATTAGAAGTATTTCAAAGAGCATAAATATTCTTCTTCATGTTACCATTTCTAAATAAAACCTTGTGTATTGCATTCACATAATCTCTACCTCAATCAAGAGGGAGGAAGAAAGAAACTTTATCCCACCCAAACAGCACAGTTCCCTCCCCTTAGCCAGATTACTGCTTGTCAGAATACAATCATTACAGTAATTTTTTAGTAAAGAGAATAGGAAAATCCTGGGAAGCATACAAAGTACCTTCAACTTTGACTAATTAAGTCAATCTTTTTCCTACTGAAAGCAGAATATTCTATTAAAATGTGGTGAGGTTTAGGGTGGGTGGTAAAACAGAAGTGGTATGATTTGTTTTGCAGCTGAATTTAGGAATGCATTGAAATAGCTTAAAACTAAGGCTAATGCTGGGCAAAGCTGGTGTGACACCTTCTAGATTAGTCTATTCACTTTCAGTAATCATTCAGCTTTAAAGGAGTAATAGGCTACATTAGGGAAGCAAGTAAGTTATTCAGCTGACATTGTATGCAAATGTGCACTGAGCGTGCCATAATAACAGTAGGAGTGAGTTCTTTGGCTGTTGTGTTGGTAATCCCTTTAGCATTATGCACAAGTCATTTTGTAACCTGTCATTACAGCAAACCTCAAGTTAATTCGACAGATGATATTCATACACTGAGCACAGGCCCTCCTCGCTGCAGTAAACATGGTCACCTCTGCAAACTCAGAATTGTGAGGAAGGACGGAGAAAACAAGGGCAGGATGTTTTATAGCTGTCCTCTACCCACTGAATCTCAGTGCAACTATTTTCAAGTAAGTATAAGATTTCTTGGCCTGTTTTCTAATATGTAATGTTTTTCTTTTGCTTTAATTCAAACACTTTTTCATGCAGCCACCTTACCCCAATCATCTGTAACTGTGCACAAGTGTTTAAAATTACCTCATGCTTTTAATGGATCATATCTGTTCACAATGAATTGAAACTAAGAGTATAATCATGGCTGTACTCTTACTGTTTCAGTTGCTTCTCTTACATCTGAGAACATACCTGCTTGTGCAAATGCTTTTAATCTGCTTCAGTGTAACGTAAGGCAGATGCATAGTAGAATTTTTTATTTGGAGGGACTTATACAGCTCCTTTAGGTCAGGCTCTGGGTTGAAGAAGGACAACTTTAGATCTGGAGATCAGCTGTGTCTCTGTCAAGACAAAATCTTGAAAACCTCTGAGGACACACATCCTGTAGTCTTGTATGAACTGTTGGTTCCACAGCTGCACTGCTGTGCAGCCCAGCCTTCATGACTGCAACCTGTGGTCTCAGCTTCTCACTGTGAAGGTACATGACTGGGAAGAGTTTAGCTGGGTCACCTACCAACAGAAAAAATATATGAATTTAAGTCAATAATGACTGTGATGTTTTAATTTGTAGAAAGCTGTGCGTTAACATCAGTTAAACTTACAAAACCTAGTTAAAATATTTAACACCAATTAAAGAGCATGCAGTGTACTGATCCACCAGAGAGATCAAACTATTCTAAGTAGCAAGAATTTCTGTTAAGGATTCTTGTAAATCCATTTCCCTTTTTAATTTTAAAACATATATGATAAAACCATGCCTAAAACTTTCTTTTGACAGTGGGCTGACTTGAGTTTTCCATTTTGCCACCATGGCAAACGATGCATTATGAAGATGGTGCTGAAGCTTGGTCCCAATAATGGAAGGAACTTTTTCGTGTGCCCATTGGGAAAGGAAAAACAGTGTGGCTTTTTCCAGTGGGCAGAAAATAAGCCATTTACACAGTCTATTCCTTGATGTTATAGTTAAGACATCCTGA
Source organism: Excalfactoria chinensis (assembly GCF_039878825.1). Classification (NCBI taxonomy): domain Eukaryota; kingdom Metazoa; phylum Chordata; class Aves; order Galliformes; family Phasianidae; genus Excalfactoria; species Excalfactoria chinensis. The sequence goes on from NC_092828.1 coordinate 46,952,110, forward strand.
GAAACAGATAAGTACAACTCTCATTGGTCATTTCTCTTTTGTTGTTACTTTTGTTTTTCCTGTTCACTGATTAATTGGTGAAATAGCTCCCATAACTAAGAAAACTACAGATTACTCTATCCCAATTTTTAAAGAGACCTGTAACATTAAACATTGCTTGTATGCTGCATACTAACTTGCAGTATATTGTGACACACTGTTATATTTCCAGTCAAATAAATGAACCACTTTCTGTTTTTCATATAAGTGTCACTGCTCTGTCAGCACTGTGGATTTTCAAGCTGATATGACTTATGGAATGGATGTTAATCTGAATTTGTACTTTTATAAATGTAAACATGTATTTTAACAAATAAAATGTACTGCGCCCTTCAGTACAGCTTCATGTTTCATTTCTTCAGAGCTTGAAAAGAAACAACAATGGACTGTACATTCTAAATTTTACCACAGCTATCACAGTATGACCTTGCTACATACAGACATCCACTGCCCCACAGCTAATAACATGACTGAAGTTTTCTTAGCTATGTCTCAAATCTGGATCTTAATATTGGATTTGGGTTGCTATTCAATTACATTAAATGTGTAATAAAACCATTCCACTTTCATGGTTAAAACAGAACTGAAAACTTGTCTATCATTCAGTATTTCTTTTCTTTAACTTTTGGGGTTTTTTTTTTTTGGTTGGAGGGAATGATAGGGAAGATGATATTTCTTAAGTTTTCTTTAATTCTAAATTTTCCTGAGAAATCTGTGGAACTACAGTCCAGTTTAAAGGTTCGATGCCATGCTGTCAGTGAAACCAATTAATTTTTGTCCTTGCCATCAGCTTCAGAGAGGACTTTATTCTCTTTCCCTTTTCAGTAGCCTATGCTACACTTCAAGACCTTTAAAACTTTCATTATGAGATGGTAATCTTCATTTTAAAAAATAAAAAGAAATCAGACTGCAGAAAGTATAATCCATATGTTGCTTGGTGGATTCTTTCTAACTTCTGTATATATCTTTCATAAAGCCTGTTATTTAAAGTGGGGGTACTGAACCCTACCTGAGAACAAAACAAGCTACTTCACACAGTGAAGATGTTTTATATAAAAGACACCAATGCTACTTAGGACAGTGATGTACCATCATAGCAATAAGCTAATTGGGGTTTAACATCTAAATCTTTAAAACTGTCTGTTATTTGTACAATTTATTATTATGAGAAAGTGATTATGTGGTTGGGTGTCTTGCACAGGGATAAATCTTCAGTGGTTTAGCTAGACATGAAAAATACAAACATTTTTGATCATTTGCCTTTAACAAATGTGAAGCTAGAACTTGAATGACTTTTTCAGACTTCAACACTTCAAAGAGAACAGGCTGTTATGTCTCTTTTTTTTTTTTTTTTAACCAAATCTTACCTGCAAGACAAATAAATGAATAGTTGTTTACATGTAACACTAGCTTTAAAGATTAACTGCTTCTATTAGCTACTGCTGTTACTTTCTTTTGTATTTCTTTATTTTTGGAACATGCGTGTGTGAAAATAATTAACTGTATAGGCAATGTGCAAATTTAACCTGGGCATTAGAGCAATAATATATAAAGTACATTTACCATTCTTTAATGAAATATGTATTATATCTTCCTTAAACTAAGGAAATGTATACAAGCCAAAATATTTAGTCCTGATCCGTGGTTCATCTATTTAAAAAGTAATTTCTCCTGAAGTCTGAATACTCTAAACGCATGATAAATCATCTGGATGTTATTATTAAAATAATGTTTTATCTATCTTTAAATAAAAGTTATTTTTTAATAAATAATATTTTCTGAAACATATATAATTCCTGCTGTTTTCAGTCAAAAGAGCAACTGTTTATCCCCAAAGTTTCCTGATTTCTGTTCCTCATGAAATCTACTGTAAATGTAGTCATTTTCAGAGGCTTTGGGGTTATGACATAGTGTTGTTACTTTAACCTCCTGCATCTCTACATAGCCAAGAAACCATCTGTGTTACAAGTCTCTCCAGGAGGCTGTCAGAACTGACAGGCTTACATAAGCTTCTTTGGCTTGATGCATTTCAAACAAGAAGATAATTGAACCTATATAGCTAGCTTTACTAGAACATTTTGCTTGTAAATATTACAAGTTTTGGAGATTTTTTTTATGTATTAGCATTATAATGTGTGACAGTGTGACTTATAATGGAAGTTTGTACTTTACTTAACCTTCTTCTAACTTTATGACAAACTATCCTCACAGACGATCAAACTGAGGTCACAAGATGTGAAGTGGACTTCAAACCCAGAAAGTCCTAATGCCATACCTATTTTCTGCTCTACAGTAGGCAATTTAGTTACTATCAGTTTAAATTTAAGTAGAGTGCATCTTTCACTTTCATAGTAATATTTATTTCCCAGTTGTGACATGGATTAGAATCACACAATTTTCCTACTTTCAGCCCTTTGTGTTCTTATTTAAATTACTTTTATTACCATCTATTTATTAAAGGCATGTGTTTTTCTTAACCCATATATGCACAACTACCATTTTTGATGGCAATATGAATTAAGCAAATAGACAGAGGCCTGAAGCAGTGGTCTTACATTACTAATTCTCTGAATAACACAGAGACCTAAACCTAAAATATGCACTCAAGTTTTGAGTCATGACCACATTGCAGCTGTAAATAGAGACCTTTACTATTACAAGCAACTTTATTTCTGCAGCCACTGTCTGTGTAAAATGCAGCACTAGTTCTCACTTATTTTTCTGAACAGAAAAACAACTCAAAATGTTTTAGTTTAATGGGGAAAGGGGATGTTCAGAGAAGTGGAAGATGCCATCCTTTCATCTGCTAAATATGTGTATGAAACGTTCACTACTTTCACATGAAATCAAAAGGTATGGCATTGTCTTTCATAGACTTCAGAGCAAGTGCAGGCCTTCTTTCTTGCTAAACAAAACCCCTTTGCTAGAAGATTTAAGACTGTATTCAACTCTTTCCTTTGTCCTTCTGCACTATGCAATTTTACTTGCTGTCAGCTACACTTGTATTGACATTTACTGATGAAAGCTCAAGTTAAACATCTAGCACATTAATATCCTGCAAGTATTTATTTTTATTCCTTTAATGTTTGAAAGGTTGTTTACAATGTCCAATTTTCATTTAAGTATTTAGAACATATATTAAAGAACCATTTAGAAAAGGTAGGAAATATACCCTATTTTGTACTGAGCTCAGACTAAACAGCATTCAACCTCAGTTTACGAGTGAATCTAACTGCACACTTCACTGAATTGATGCCTACATTTTGCTGACACATCTGTGCTTGAGGCTGATTCCAGCCACCTCCAAAAATACTCAAAGTGGGCCTTAGTGTAACAGCTTGAACATCTTCAGGTAAGAACTCATTTGTACTCCAATAGTTTGTAGTTTATGCATAACAAATAAATGAAGATTTTCAAAGAAAACTGCATACATGTACTACACTAGACAGCAGCTTGAGTATTAGCTGATCCCACTGCAGAGCTTCACACTTTATTTGGTCCTACACAGCAGTGCAAATGAATCAAGGATAAAAAAAATTATATACTCCTGAATTATTCAGGTATGCAGATACTACAGCAACAACAGAACATACATAGATGAAGCTTTTGTAAATTATTACTTGTTTCAATATAGTAGGAATTATAACATTGAAACACAGAATTGGGATCCTATGCAAGCAGCCAGTATCTACAGAACTCTTAAGTATATAAGCAATAAAACAGACAAGGTGGAATTCAAGCAGGTTAAAAAAAAAAACAACACCACCACAAAACCCTAAAATCCTAATGTGTACACACAAAAGGAGGCAAAACAAAAGAAAACAAACCAAGACCATAGCAGCTAGATCACTAACTGTACACTCAAAACATTCTTTAGCAAGTCCCAGCTCACAGCAGTGTGATGCTCGTTCACACGTAATAAATCAGGTACTGCTGCAATTCAAAACAAACAGTATTTTTCCTTCACTCACTGCTCCCGTTTTACCTAGTGCCCATTAATTTCAAATTCAAAGTCTCTTGAGTTCACAGATGAATTAACTTTATTTTTGATTTAATACTTTATCAATAAATGAAGAACATGAAAAAATTCAAGTACTTGAACTTTGTTACTTAAATCTGCAAAGACCAGCTAAAGCCTATTTTACATACAACCACTTACCTATATCTATTGTAAGGTCTCTGCAACGTAACACAGTATGCAGGATTGACAGTTCTGATGGTAATAAATACTGAAAAAGGCCATTCTTGAGACAGCACTGTTAATCAAGCCACATTCAGCTATCTGGTCAAAAACACCAGTCATTCTGTTAATTGCGAGGCTTCAGGTGACAATCAGCTAGCAGGCTCTGCTGATTGAGATGAACCTTTTAATGATAGCTTAGATGATTATCTTCAATTTCTATTTAAAGACTGCTTAGGCTGCTTGATCAAAATTACTGATGAAAAATTTGTCACTGAGGTTGGCATTGTTTCCTGGGAATAGGCACAATACTGGGCAGTAAATCAACTCTGAAGCTCAGTATGGTGCTCTCAAGCTTCCACTCGTGTGGCAGCTCTACAGGCTGAGCCACCAACTTGCAGCAGAGCTCAAGAGCTCTTCAAGTTGCTGAAGAGTGATGTACAGCCCGCTCACAACAGCTACTAGTTGCCAAAAGAGCATGTTGGGAACAATATCCGAGATTCCCATTCATTCTCCATCCCATTTGTGAATGCACAAAGGGAAAGGTTCTGCCTAGCACCATTAGTCAATAGCAAATTGAAATGATGGAATATTTATCTGGCATTAGCACTTACATTATTATGACACACTACACTGCTGTTATAAAACTTTATGCAAGACTGAATTCCTAATCTCAACTCCAAAAGACTTGACTTTTCAAATTAAGTTAGAGTTGTACATCTGTTTTTGAATGCAATTGGAGATACCTTAGCTCAGCTGAGCAAACAGGCGCTTATCTCAGGTCTAAACCTCTTTGTGATACAGTAACCAGATAGCCCAGTGACAGATCCCCCCGAGAGCCCAAATACAGCAGTCAGCCAAAAACATGATAATATTAACACAAAGCATAAATCACAGTAATTTTCTATTACATAGTCAAGAATTCACAGCGCTCACATTTTCACAAATCACTGTGAAACCTCAGTTGCTTTGAAATATGACATTTCAAGTCATACAACCTCCATATAGGAAAGTCAAATTCATATTCTAATCAAGAGAAGGGCAGTAATATATATATATGCATATATATATATCTGTTGCATGGAGATTCTGCACTTACCCATTCTAAAGACAGAAACTCTATGTTAAAGAATTAACAACTTAAAATACAGAAGAGGAAGATGTGACAAGAGAAACATTACAACAGCTTGTTGATTAGAATTCTCCTTTAAGTGGGAATTCTTGATACAAACCCTCATTTCTTACTGCTCTGAATTTTCCTGGGGAGAAATGGTTAGGGTGGGCTTGAAGGCTGAATCATGAAGCCTACTTGAAAGACAGGCACCTTACTTCAGTCTTCAGAAAAGCTGTGAAGAGATTACTTTTGCCAGTCTGAAAATGTACTGTCACCAGCTGAAAAACCTACTGCATTCCTCAGTTTCCTATTGTGTATGCTTTTTTCCCTCCTGCATTGTGCTTTGTGTTGGTAATAACAGCTGGGTGACTGTACGGTAAAGCAAAATAGCCTGTTTACTCATGCTCCAAGAAAGAGCTAGAAAAAAAAAATAAATTAAGGTTAGTTTTCAACCAGCCAAACAAGTTGATGCATTTTTTTGGAGCTGCAAAATCACCAAAACCAATTACACAAATGCATACTGCAGGATGGAAGTATTATCACTCCTTCATGGGCACCAAAATCTTGATCTAACTAAAATCATGCAAAGATGGACAAAGCTCAAAACTTAGCCTTCTCTGCAGCACCTTACTAGCTAATCACTCTCTGTACAGTACAGAGGTTTTCGTGGGATTTCATTACCACCACTGTAACTATCTGCCTAGAAGCATGAGATGGTATTCTACACATTCCTAAGGGATGAGACACATACTCCTCCACCAAACAGCTTCAACCAAATTGCCCTGGAGCTATTTGTTACTGAACTTTGATAAGCAATTATGAATCCCACAGCAGAACCATTGGACAGAAATGCAGGCATCTGCATTTGCATTTCACATAAACGGCAGATGGAAGACAGAGAAGACAGACTGCTGGATAAAGCATGAGGATGTTCAGGTGCACCCTAGTTCCTGAAGCAGGACTGGCAGACAAGTAATCACCAGAAAAGAGCAGACAAGAAGGAAAAAAAAACAAAACAAACACAAAAAGCTGTTAGCATCCTTAAACCTGTGCAATAGTGATGTCACTTGCCTCAAGTCTCATTTTGTGAAGCTACCACTTTGAATAAGAAGTAACTGAAATTGTCAAAATTACAGCCAAAAAGCATGATCCCGTGTAATTTCATGTTGTCAGGTTCATAAGAACAGGAAGAAATTGAATTTAAACAGTTACTGATTGTTAGCATCGCAGCTACTCCACTATAATTCTTCTTCTACTTCACAACATGAAAATTAGTTTTCAGTAACAAGCAAATTAACAAAACATTACTGTATATGAATTAGAAATGTTTATAATAATTTGTACATTCACCCTTTTAATCTACAGTGCTGTATTTCATCTATTACTGTAAATCCTTAAGAGAAAAACATCTTAAGAACTGATTAGGCAACAAAAACATGCTAATTAATTCCTTGTCACTTCTTAATTCCCAGAAAGAGTGCTGCTGATACAAATATTAATTTATGGAAAGTTTTAGTTGCTTTGTACTTTTCTATGCATCACCTTGCCAATCAAACCTTCATTCTCAGAGATTATTATAATTTGCCATGGAAATTTTCTCATAACAATGAATATCCAGGAGCAGTGTTAAGCAAGAAGCACAAGCATTTTTATTGTCAAGTAGCCTGTTGTATTATACTCAATAAATTACAGTTTTATATATATATATATATGTATATATATATTGACAGTGACTACTTATGAACAAAATCTTATGACCTAGTTTAGTATAATCCCAAATCTGTAATACTGTAGCATTGCCACTGTGCAATCTACTGTGATACTGTCTCAATTTGCTAAAAAAATGCAACCTCTATAGTCATCATATAAATCACTAAGTCACAAATTAGTTCAATAGATAACACTAAATATGTTTTTCTACTTACAAATAATAATAATAAAAAAAAAATCTTTTCATGGGGCAGAAAGGCATGCAGGACAGTTGTGGTGACAAAGGAAACAACTTCCTAAAAACCTAATTTACTGCTCACAACTGAGCAGAATCTACTTTACCAAGGTCCTGTGCAATAACAGAGAACCTACTGAAGTGAAGGTAATGAATAAAATGAATGCAGTAATAGCCCGCAGAAATTAACATGAAGGCAAACATTCCTGACACTTCAAACAGTAAAACATCCAGATTATAAAACTCTACATGAGAGAAATTACTTAGCTTATATTTCCAATTTCAGTTTTACAATTACAGGCTGGTTTAATATTATGGTTGCTTAATATTATGAAATATTACTGCCACATATAAGTGTGTAAATGTAAATACTTAATGTCATTTCTTTTAAATACTTCCCAATAAGTAAGCATTTAATCTTATAACAAGAAGAGCCAAAGTTGGAGCACCATGCTGCACCTTCCATGATCTGTTACCCCCAGATACTACAAAGATTAATACAGTTTGCAAATACAATCAGAAAGTCACACTTAATCTGATACTTTCACAAAAGCCTTCCTCCCATTTGAAAAATTAGGTTACATAACAATCCCTGTGTGTCTGTAAACAAGTGCAGGTTCTTTCCATCTGCACCTAAGAATACTCAAATACACCAACGTTACTGTTTGTCCTGCTAAACTGAAGTTCTTCTTCCTCAAGATCTTCAACTGACAAATACTAAGTATAAATATAAAACTCAACTCAACTTTGCAACCATGTTCAAGTGCCAGAACTCACAGCTTTCTATGTTTTAAACAACAGAGACAATCAAAACAAATAAGATTTGGCAGCAAATGAAATTCCAGCTGAAATGTAACTTGGAGTCTGCCTGGAAAATAAGCAGAAGCATTATGAGAGCTCATCAGTTCTAAATAATAAAAACTTTCATATTTACAACTCTACCTGGGAAAAAGAATGATTAACAACAAAACAAACAGCTCATCTTTCAAATACTTACTCCCCATCATACTAAAAAAAACATAAAATCACCAGTAAGAGAAAATCTCACAACAACTGGCACAATTTGAAGTTGCTAATTGCTTTTATTTCACATATCACCACCTGTTACTGTAAACACCAGCTAATCACACCAAGAGTTTTATACCAACAGGTGAATTCAGCTACATTTCTTCCAGCTGGCTGGGGAAACAAAAAACACAGCAAATATTGCTAAATGTACAAAGATCTAAAACTGTTTGCTACTTGACTCAGCAGCTCAAACAGTAACAAACTGGTCATAAAATCTTGAGAATCTCACATCTGCTAGGTAGTTATTTAGCAGTGCTGTTTTGCTGTAAATTTAATGGAACTTAAGTAGAATGAATAGACCCCCTAGTAAGAACACCTGTAGTCCAGTGCTCAACATATATCACTTCTGTATCAGAGATAATGTAACGGTATCACCAAGGTGTTTCCTTACCGCACTACATCAAATGAAATGATAATTTGGTGAGAAGTGTTAGAAAGAAGCAGGTTAGCTTGAAGCTAATGAACATAAAGACTTAAACAAAAAACACACAGACATGAAGCATTCAACTTGCAAGTCTCATGTTTTGTGTCATTTTCTTCTGTATTTTGTAGTAAAGTGAATAAATTAAAAAAAGTACATCAATGCAAGTTTTTTTCTGTAACCATGGCAAACAAAGTTTTACTCATTTGTCTCATAACAGCACATCTGTAATTTAATACATTGTCAAATTAACTGCATATTCAAATAATTCGCACAAACAACTTACATCATTAAACCACACATATTAAATATGTACATCTCATGGAGATGAACAATTTTCCTCAGGAATGGATGAACAGACTATGCAGAAAGTTAGAACTCTAACTCAGTGACGTCAAATACACCTTTGAAGTGCACTTTCAGCATCTAGTCCTAACTTTTGGTTGCTTTTTTAGCTAATGCAGTGACACAAACACACTAAAAAGCAGGTCACCAATGTTCTCAGGCTCTCAGGAAAATGAATCCTAGATTCACTTGCAGCACTTTGCAATGCTAAAATTCAGCTGCAGAACTGAACTGCTATGTTCATCATTTGCAACGTTATCTTTAAAGAAATAATAATTGTTATTCTACTTATCTATTTGTTCTTGACTGCCTGAAGTTACAGGTACAGATACTTTTTCATTCACTCCATCTTAAAATACAGCAGCTATGGCAGAATGGCTGTAGGTGGGAGAGATGGAAAACACCATAAACTGCTGCAGTTACACACAATAAGAGCTCCTTTGACAAAAGCCTGTTGTGGCCTATTGTGAACTCTGTATTATTAGGTGCTCCAAAGATGCAGCGACAGAAGTGAATCTTCCAAATAAATGAGTTTCCTGACCTAGTTCAACAGCAGGCCATTAAAGATGACTACTGTAGATTGAATGTTTTCTCCAGCTTCTAAACATACATCTTGGAACATAAGGTAAGAATCATTCTAAGGCAAAGTACACAAGCACCAAACAACCTGACTTTAAAAAAGGATACATTAAAGCGTGCTTTTATTACCAAAACATTGTATTAACGTAGATAAAAATATAGATAGTAAAAAGTAGATAAAAAATAATGTTTATGAAAAGGTGTACTCATTTTGCTTGCTTAACTCCCCCCCCTTTAATTTTGTTCCTATTAAACTCAAGGTTGCACACAGATACCTCCAGAAAAATCCTCAAGATGCTGAAGAAAGTGCTCAAACCAGGGTTTTGTTTTGATTTTTTTTTTTTTTGCTTTAACTATCATGCTTTAGGTAAGCAACAACATGTTTGCAGTGGTAATGCTCCATAGGAAAATTTAACAGCACACAGCACACTCATGACAAATCACTGTGATTAAGATTCATAATTTAATTTGCAACTTGGAAAAAATCAGTCTCACATCCCATTTACCATCAACAGATTTATACACTTTGATAACAGGGACATTTGGATGTCCTCTACATTCAAAGACATTTCCAGCTATTTTCAATAAAGTTATCTCATTACTCGATCATTAATTAGTACTTCAAAATCTTTTCCACTGCTCTTCAATCCTCATTCATTGCTTGCTAGCATTTGCACATAACTTTCTTTTCAAGAGAAAGAAAAATCAGTTCTAAATCTCAGAATAACAGTTAAACAATCTGAAAATGAATCTCCTGTGCAGAGGCAGAACCCTTTCTCCCCACTGCCCTTTATTCCAGATTTTTGCCAAATACTTGGTTTTAAATGGAAAAGTGAATGACTAGACAGTGGTTATTATACACCACTCTTGCTTATTCAGCTCTTAAGAAAGCAGACAGTATAAGAGCTGTTAGACACTTCATCTCTGTATATGCTACATGATAACCAGTCTACTTTATGAGCTTTCATCTAAAGACTTCTTTTCCAATGACCAAATATTTACTCCCCAAAAGAGTGGGTGCAAGTTGGCATTACTTGGAAGTGAATATACTATAGGTACATTTGTGTGGTATTTGGAACCACAGTTTGACTGTTGGGTTTGTGAAAGTTTGGGAGTTGAGATGCAAGGTAACATCTATTAAATTCCCAATTAAATGACTTCATCTGTGAGGCACATTAAATTCAGCCATTTCACTTAAATGTTGAGTTTTAAATAAAACAGAATCCCTCCATGCTAACTGTGAAAGCATCAGCACTAACCATAATTTTGCAGTTTTATCCACTTTCAGGAAAGTGCATGGAGTCCACCACACAATTTGAAAACAGAACATATTAAAAACAGTGAAGCACCCACATCTATATATCTTTATACTTGTTCACTTGATTATGAAACAACAAAATCAAAGAAACATTTTAAAACATGATACCTTGGGAATCTTTGCACTTTTCCCCTCTAAGTTTAGATGTTAATAAGGTAAAAGATATTAAATACAGTCTACTACTTGCTCAGCTGGCTGACTTTGCGAAGGGCTAAAAACCATGAAGTGAAACTGAGTGAATCCTGGTATTTTATTACATGCCGCACCTAGGAAAGAAAAAATATATAACTTGATAAATTTAGGATCAGTGTATTTTGAATATAAAGTTCTCTAATAAACACCAAATTACTAATTTCTCTACAATGGTTTAATTATTCTTTTACAATCTGTTTAACCCAACACATCTTGAAAATAATTATTTTTAAGTAAAAATACTGTGCTACTGACTGTTGTATAATACAACTCAAAACAGTACCATAAGTTGAGAAAAAAATAATTATCTATTTTTCAGTCCTGATTAACTTAATGAGTTCCTACAACTCTAATCTCTTAAACACAGAATGATGTGAAATAAAAGATCAAAGAATAGCAATAAGCAGTCCAACTAAATAAGCTGTGTTGATTAGCAAATTATATTTGCTACTGATCTGAGAGTTTGCTAATGAGATGCCTGGCACAATGACTGATCTTGGGCTGCTTTGAAGCTATGCTTAACAACCACAATCTCCCTGCCTTATGCCATAATGTTAAAAAACCTTTAAATGAATCTTACACAATCTAGAAGAACACATAAAGGTTGTAAATATTTTTTATTTTTATGAAGTCTTACATAAATTTTGTAAACATCTAAAATATCAAAATGCAGAGGAGAAATTAAAATATCTCAATTTCACATGAGGACAGTTGTCCTGATAACCAGCCTTTGATATTATGAATGGCTGCAGTACTTAAGGAGTAATTAATGACTGCTGTTTTAAAGTCCACCATAAATTTTGCATATCTGTGATCTAGTCAGGGTGAACAAAATAGGTCTGATGAGCAAGATACATACCATAACTTCCAGTTGTATTGGCACAAATAACAGCACCAAAGAACTTTGGAACATGCTTCTGAATTCTGGAAATAACTTTCTGACAGGCTACTGTTGGGTCTGTTCCCATCCTCATATACTCCACTGCTTGATAGCTAAAGCAATTAAAATAAAAGAAAATTAAAACAACCCCACATCCAGACAGTTCGCCAAACTCAGGTGAGAGATTAGCTTGAGAGATTTAGAGTGCTTTGAGTTATGGAAACAAACTACAAACTAGCAATTATTATTCAATATAGTGTTTTAAAAACAGTATTAAAAGGAATTTCAAGATGTCATTTACGCCATCTGTTATTCTAAGGCAAGGCCAAACCTGTGGTAACCTGATCATCTGCAGCAGAAGAAGCTAAGATACAGATCAGTTTAACAACTAAGTAGATGACGAGTTACTGGATTTTTTATTGTACTACTAAGTTTTACATGAGGAATTATTACTAGTTTTCAAAATGACCTATCTGAAGGTAATTTCATTTGTTAAAAAAAAAAAAAAAGTAAGAACAAAACCTCTGAAATTACACACCCCTCAGCCCCATTTATTTATTCCAGTAAGCATTAAAAATATTTGGCAGGAGATGCAAGCTTCAGGAGAAATTCAGAATTGGAAAAAAAACTTTTCTTTCATAAATACAAAAGGTATAACGCTCAGATCAAGACCCCGAGCCACTTTCAAAACTCTCGTAAGATGATATTTAAAACATAATAAATCTTACTCTAAATGCAAAATAATCAAGATGAGTTTCCTTTGCATCACTCTACAAATGATAACACAGGCAAAGTTTGAGATAGATCACTTGCATTTCCAAGATGTCATCAGTGGTAAAACCTACCAACAATCCAACCTTTTATTGTTGTTTACTTTCAGAAGCAGAAGATTAAATGACAATGCATAATTTACTCAAAAGCAAACAACACTAAATTTTGTCTTGATGAAAGATACATAAATAAATACCTCAACTTGTTACACTAACAAACATTGATCCACAGATAGCATTAACTATAGATGCCATCAAAGTGCCTCAAAGAGACATTTCCTTGCATTCTCTGTCTCCCTATTACCCTTGTTTTTTAATACTAATTGTGAAGGTTCAAGTTATCTAACTGTAACTATATCTAAATATAAAGCTATATGTCACAGGGGTATCCTCAATAATCAAACTAAAGTAAGATATTAGTGTCTTAAAACAAAAAAAAAAAAAGCAGCAGTCAGAAACCATTAGAAATGTTACCCTTGATTTGACACTTCCTGCCTTTCTGATAGATCAATTCCATTCTTATTTTATTATCTTATATTATATTATATATATATATTATATTATATTTATATTTAATATAATTATATCATGACATTAAGAAAGATCTGATCTACAAGGAACCTGTGACTATCTAGACTGAGCTCTCTAAAATCAACTGAAGCAAACATTAAATGTTTTAAGCATTACAAACAAACTTTTCAGGCCACTAATGAGCAACGTACATTTTTACTGATTAATCTCATAGTGGAACCCAACTCACAACTACTGTCAGTATCTGATTCCCCAAAATGATTCACAAAGTTGTGGATTCACAAAGTTGTGAATTTCTGTCTTGGACCAGCTTCACACCCATTATGGACTGTAACTTTTAAAAATATACATCTATCAGTAGGCAGCTGACAGAGTTTCAGAAGGAGTACTTGGGTAATGTAAAGGCTGGTGCTTTAGATTCCATAAAGCATCAGTGCTCATTATGTTCAGCATAGGCTACCATAAAGCTTTCCTTTCAAGACTGGTCCACTAGAATGACTGTCAACATTCAGTGCTGTAAACAGCTGTATTTTACAGTTTATGCAGGCACAATGACAGCAACAAGCCATCTCTTCCGGTTTCAAATTAGATATTACTTAGCCTTTTTACAGTGACACTCCCCTACATTCCTCAATAAACCAAGAGTCACTCATCATATTTTCTAGAGTTTATAAGACTTATTTCTCTCATAGCAAAGCACTTTGAAGCAAAAAGCCCATCTATTCTGTTAAGGAAACTGCAAGTTGGTAATACACTCATTACTGCTGTCTGTCTACTCTCAGCTAGGCAGAATTTCTACTGTTCTTCCCCTTACATTCCTTTCTCTCTCACCTCAAGAACCATTAAGTCAGACAGTCTTTCAGTCAGTCAATTACACAATTTGCTGAGCTTCCATTCTGCTTTTGAAAGCTAGTAAAGTCTGCCCTAAGGACAAACCTGGGTAAGAAGCGCATCATGATGTCACCATCTCCAGTGGCTGCAGCTCCTCCAGCTGTACTATCAGCATAGGATCCTGCTCCAGCTATTGGAGAATCTCCAACACGGCTGCAGTGAACAATGAAAAAAAAGTATTATACAAAAGGGAACTGAAATTTACTAATGCCAGTGAGATAATACTAATGCAATAGCTCTTGGCCTAATATCAGGAAATTCTTATGGCTTGAGTATCCCTTTAACTTTGTCAACTTAATCACCTCCAGCTGAGTTAGCATTAAACCTATAGGAGTACAGAACAGGTAAAGAGGTCACTTCACTGCAGTCAGAAGTCTCATCATAAAAACCACTGACAAAGAGATCCGCAATAATTTGATCTGAGGCTTAGTCCACCTTCAGCCCACCTTAAATTTACTTCTACAAATACACCAGTTTTTTGTATGCCTGCCTGGACAATTAAAAACCAGAAAAACAAACACTCCTTCACACAAGTTGTATCTGTTCCTTAGCATTTGGATTTATGGCAGTGCCTTGCAATAACTACAGATAATTTTGTAAATCTTACTCTCTAAAACATACATTGTTTCATCTTAACATAAGGTTAACACAGGAAATGAAACAACAAAAGAGTTCTCTTTGCAAAATTAGAGATACTAACCCTGGAATTTTGTGGACGCCACCATTAGTAGATGTCCCAGAAGCAACAGTTCCACTCTTACCAATTACAACCATACCTAAAATTTTCAACAGGTATGAAACATACTCAGACATGCAGACAAATATTAAATTGTCACCATGCATCTCGCCACCAAATAAAACCACGGTATACAGATTTTTTAAGTTATCAATATGCTGAAATACAAAAAAAATGTATCCTTGAAGAAGTTATTTGTAAACTTCTTCTATTCTGCTTACAGAACAGAAGAAAAAGGTCAGCATACTTTATTTTATGTGTTTAGGGACAATTTGACAAACTCTGCCTTTGGCAACAAGTCTCACTTTTTATTCATTTCTCCCACTTCTGCAAAGTCTTTTAAGTTGGTCTGACAGCTATATGGGAGATATGACCTAAGTTAACTACAGTCAAGATAAAAATAACTATTTTTAACCTTGATCAGTTTTCTAAGCATATATACTTCCCAGACAGTTGTGCTAAGGTGTCTAAGGGGGAAGCAGTAGAGTAATAACAAGAGACAACAAAAGAGGAAGAAGTGACTGCGCAACCAGTGCACTGGAAAAATATATCCTACACTTAGGAACTTGATCCTAACAAATCAATAACAGTCTTGAAATTGCTAGGAATTAAATATTATGAAATTAGGTTTTTATATGAAATATTGTGCTTTAAACTCAGCATGAGTTAGAACCGCCACTTGCAACACTGGAGGGCCCGGGTTCGAATCCCCCCTGTGGTGCAAGTGGTACAAGTGCTGCTCTGCTACACTAGAGGGCTTGAATCCCGGGAGTTGGACTCAATGATCTCTAAGGTCCCTTCCAACTTGCACAATACTATGATACTATGAACAGACGAATGAAGAAAAAAATAGAAACAGAGCAACCAAAAAGTTGTTACCAATAGTATCATGATTATGAACGTTTCTTTGTGAAATGGTCCCCTCTTCAAACGAAACTTTTTCAAGCCGCTTATATGGTCCACAGGACTTTGAAGAATCTGGTACCACATTCTGTAATTATATGCATGAATAATAAATTATGCTTAATTTCAGATTAATTTCAAAATGTTACACTCCATATCTATAAACCACTACACAAGTATTATATGCCTGATATGTAAATTATGCAGCTGTACTAATATCCTACACTTGGAGGAATGAATTTAAAGAATGAAGACTGACTTCTAGTACTATATGGTAAAAAGGTCTTTCAAGTAAATTGTTGATGAAACCAGATATTCTCTTTTGCTTAACAGACTGGTCAAAAAAAAGTTCATTTGTCAACAACATGAATAATTTTTTTTTTCTTTTTTAAGATAAACTTTAAAAACTTAAAAAATTTAAAAAAGTAAATTGAGTTTACTTCAATAACTTCAAGACATTACATCAAGTCACTGTTCAAGTACTTTAAAGAACAACTGAAAATGAGAATACATACCAGTTTAAAATGGCTCAACAATGCAGCATTTTAGATGCAAGAAACAACAAAGGTACAGCACAAGTGTACAAACCTGCAACAGCTATACCAAAATAGAACAAGTCCACCACAAAAGACAAGTTTAACAGACAGCTGCACTGATCTGACGTGTCCACAGTTCTGCATAAAGCCACTGTGTTTATGGAAGCTAAATTTTATTGTAAAATTTTCTTCCAGAAACCTATCCACGCATCAGGAATTACTCTCACTGCTTTGTTTAGCATAACAAGTTCTGCCCAAATTTAGAGTTAAAAAAAAAAACAAACAAACCAAAAAACAAAAAGCATATATATATATATCATATCAAATCTCTGTTGTAAGTAAGGTCAAAACTGCAAGATTCAAGAAGAGCTAGTCATATACTCTTCCTGAGTCCAAGCATTTGAAAAATCCAGGTTTGTTCTGTGTATCATATGGGACAGTTATCCTCCACACATGAAAAAGCAAAACTCCAATGTAAGCTGAAAGGAAGAGTTAAAGCTGCAGTAATGACTGCCTAATACCACCACCCCTTCACCATGACTGCACCGTACCTTCCAGTAGTTTGGCTGACAGCTTTGATTAAGCCACCTTGAATACATTGAAAGAGATCTTTGGGTAGTTAAATCTTCATATGGAAACCCCATGCGTACAGCAAACAGAGAGGCTTTAAAAACAACAACAACAAAAACACATCTTAAACACAGATGTAATCAAAGCCTCTTTACACATAGAATCATGGGAAAGTCACATCTTATGAAACACATCAATGTTTACAATTCTAATATATATATATATATATATTCCCTTTTAATAAAATCGTGCTTGTGTATGCTTGTCCATCATCCTTTCATGACTTCTGAAACTCTGTTTCCAATACAGGAAGCAGAGTTGTTTTTTTTTCCTGTCTGAGCTTTCTCATTAGGATATTCGTCTAAGTATCATATGAGCAAAAGAAGAAAAGGTCAGCCTCACTGTGATTATGAAACTTTCTAATCTATTTGAGACAGGGCCAAAAATTTCCAGCAGACAATAACCAAAACAATGTTTTTCTTAACTTGTAATTATTTTGCACTGAATCTACCTCACCAGACTTACTTCTGCATTGGTATAATTCAACATAACAGCTTTGTCCACATGACTTCATTATGCAAATACTTACCTTCCTAAACTGGACAATGTAATTTAAATCAGTATTCTTCTTCACCTTTCTTCTCTGCTCATTCTACAATCACTAATTAAAAGTACTCTGATATTTGCCTGTGATGGGGAAATGGAGCTTTTCGAACATTTATTCCTCCTCTTTACCAGCTGACTAATTTTTTTTTCCTCAGCACCACCCATTAGATCTCTTAACAAAATCAATTGTAACGTAAATGACAAGTGCTTGAATTAAATAGCATTTGCAAATCCATCTTTCTTTACTCAGGTTTTATGTCAAAACTGTCATCACTTCCTGTATTGCCGTACCTTACTCCTCTGTAGAGTAATAGAAAAATCTGGGTTGTGCTAATTTCTCTGCAATTCGATACACATTAAAATCTTCAAGAATCTTGTATTTTACCAGCTTCAAAGCAGTTGACTCATTTTTAAGGTTCAAACATTTCCTCTTTTTAAGTCCCAACTTCCAAACTTGTCTACATATTTCATTCAGAGCAGCCCCATACATTTTAAAAATCTTCAGTGACAAGCTAAGTAACCTTTCATTAACTATTCAATACCTTCCTGCAACATATATCTCTTTTGAAACTAGTGTTATCCTAAAAGCAGCAGCTCATTACTTAAAACCTCAAGTATTCCTCAAGCTTGAGATTTTGCTCTTTTATGATGCCCAGGTACACACCTCCTAAAGTGATTTTCTACACTCAGATCTTCACCACTTTCTTTAAACTATTAAAAACTATATATAAAAATATAGTATTTGCGCTCAATATAAACTAAAATACTCATATGGGACTGCAGCATCTTATTTCTGTCACTTAGACAGTTACTCCATGATCTTAACAGAAATTTTTGCAGCTAGAACTTCAGTTTCTATAGAATGCTGTAGCAATTCATTTTTAAATCTGTTATCAGTACTACTAGTAAAGCCTTGGGATTACAAGTTAATAATTGGTAAAATACAATAGATCTGTAATTTTCACATGAAACAATAGAATAAAATCTAATTCATACACATGTAACAATAAACTCTTCAGCACTATTTAATAAGATTTACTTGTTTGTCAGGGAATCCCTCCACTCAAGATTTACAAATGACAGTTTTATAATATAAAAAGGTTAAAACCCAGAAACAGTAAAAGGAATAGTTACCTGACTCTCCCACTAACAATGTATGCTTAGTGTGCTCAATGACCTTTCGTGCTACACCGATTGCATTTTTCACATGTCTGAGATCTGCAACTGCCCCAACTTCCATAGTGTTGCTGGAAGCAAGACATATTTAGAAATTATTTTAAAAAATAGTAGCATAATTTCTATTTGGCAAAATCTTTCTTCATGTAAAGTAAAAAATCCATTGCTTTAACACATTGTGTTAATTGCCCTTTGCCACGAATAGGTGGGCATCACATTAGTAGAGAAGAAATTTACTCGTACACTGATACATCATAACCTTGCTTAGGTTGGGAATGTTGCCCAAGTAACAGTTACTCTATCTGGGATAATATAGGGTAACTATTTTGATACACAAACTCATAACCAAACCAAACACCTGCAATTACTTCCTAAGTGGGACAGCCTAAAATTGTAAATAAAATAGAAAAGACAATAGCTACTGAAGTGAAATATTTACGGAAACTGAAGTGAAACATTTATGGAATGAATCAAAAGGGCAAGCTTCGGATGCTAAGATTCTTCTCATGCAGCTATTTATCAAGAGCTGGATTACAAAGTGCAAAATTTCCCTAATAGCTTAGTTGTTCTTCCGCCAAGTGGAAGTTAAACCAATAAGACCACCATGACAGATTTTATACACATCTTACATTGTTTTTTTTCTCCACAGTTATCTTACCCATCCATAATCATCGCATCCAGCGTTGTTTCTCCACTTTCATCTGGGCTTCCTCCATATCCCACACTCCCATCACACTGGTCAACCTCACACTGACCACAGCCTTTCTCAACAGCATCCAGCTCAGATCCACCCAACTGTAATGTTCTCCATGCTGTAATCAATAAAAATAATTCAAGTTAAAGAGGCTCCAGTACTGCTTTAAGACTGTTTTATAGATGGACACTATGAAAATGTGAATTTAAAACAAACAGACAAAAAAAAGACCTCATACCACTAATTCTTATAAGTTAAATAAAGGCAAAATATAAACACAGTCAGGATAAAGTAAATTATCAATTTTCTAAACACTTGTGTGTTGTTGTTTTTTTTTAATATACCTAATCAGTGTTTCTGACTGAGAAACAAAGCTTTTTTTTTTTTCCTAACTGCAAATGTAGTTATTAATGTATTATTTAATTACTATTATTTATTATTTTATTATTTAATAATTATTTATGTATTATTTAATAATGATAATAACTTCTGTACATTAAATAACCTCCTCTATTCAGAACCAAACACTGCACCAGCGCCTATTTAAATCTTTTTATGGGGAGTCAGAGGGCAAAGCAGGCTAAGCAAAACTTTCACCAAAACAAAACTGCAGAATAGAAGGATCTAAGGGTTTAAAACAGCGAAGTAAAGGCTCCTCAGTGACCACATAAGAACAAACAAATATCAGTCTACACCTTCCCTCATTCAACTCTCAGTGTTCTATTCTTTACCATCTACCTCATTGCACTGTTTTGTAAGACATCACAGATGTGCCAACTGTACACAGTTTAAATAAACTGGGCCTGTAGGCTCTGTACACATTCAGCATTTCACAAGGTTGGACCTCAGGCAACATTTCCAGGATGCCTGGGCTTGCTGCTACTGATGGTTGCAATCCTGCTTCCTCCTGCTGCTGCTGGCTCTGGTGCTCCACCACCTGCCACAGTGCAGTGGAGACAGCAGAAGCACACAGCCCAGCTCCTTCTGGCAGCAGTAACACGTTACTCAGTCACAGCCACCTCCAGACATGGCATCTCACAGATTCACAGAACTGAAGGGGCTGGATGGGACCTCTAGAGATCACTAGTCTAACCCCCTGCCAAAGCAGGCTCCCTAGACCAGGCTGCACAGGAGGCTCTTGAATATCGCCAGAGAAGGAGACACCACAGCCCCTTGTGCTCCCCCTGTTCCAGTGCTCCATCGCCATAAGTTCTTATGCACATTTGTGCAGAACTTCCTATGAGCTTCCTATTGTCACAAGCAATGAATGCAGTTGTATGAAAACTGGCCACAGGGGACAAAAAACAAAACAAACAAAAAACAGCAAGGAAAAGGTAACAAAACCTAGCACCCAACTCTGAATATGCTTGTCTTTATTACCAGTTTGAATATGGGGAGTACTGCTCCAGTTCCTACTCCAATTCCTACTCCATCCATTGCTGTGAGCAGCTCTAACAGGTTTTTAAAAGCTGTAAAACAAAGGCCTTGCAGTTCTCCAGTCAATATTTCAGTCGTGACTGACAAGAGGCTTCATAGGTAACTCATTTCACGACTTCCCTAAAGAGTTATTTACAGCCCAACTCTGCTAAAACAACCTATAAGCCCCTTTAAATCACCATGCACATTTAATTTATGCCGACAGATTTGCGCTAGGCAAACCCGTTTCGATCATTAATAGGAGCGAGTCAAGTCCCACACCGCAGCTGTTTAATGGAACGCCTGCCGGCCCGCGGCCCCCCACCAGCTCCCGGAGCCCCCCCCACACGCCAGCGGCCCTTCCACGGGAGGAGCACTCGGTGGCCGGCACTGCCCCAGTCCCCCCCGCCGGACCACCTGTCTCCGTGGCCTTCCTAAACGCCCAAGTGTTGATGACTACGGGCAGAGCGGCGCCGGCCGCCCCACACGGGCCCACCAGCTGCAACGCGATCAGCAGAAAGCGAACAACCGCCGCCATCACTGCGCCCCGCCCGGCGGCGCCTTCGCGACATGGGGAGTGTAGGCCGCGCATGCGCGCGGGACGTGGCGGCCGACGGCCGCTGGAGGCCGTCCGGGACTGCGGTGGGGTGCTGCTGGTGCCGGTCCCTGAAAGGTCCCCTTGGGCCGTAAAGCCATTAAGCACGAGCGTTGCCCTAGTGATCTGAGGGACTTTAGCTACCAGCATGATACACCGCTGCATTCAGGGCTGACGGTGTTGCAGCCCGATGCTTGGTGGCAGCCAGCACTGAGCTGCGTTATAAAAGCGTGGTTTCTGTTTCTACCAGAGGAAGTGGATACAAAATACTCTACTAAAACAAACATAAAAGAATAGAGAGACAAAAATCAACTCAGTGTCCCCAGTTCTTTCCGATAAACAAAACAAAAGCTCATTGCAGCTTTCCAGCGCTTAAAGAGAGTTTGCAGGCAAGGGGGTGTACTGACTTTTTACACGGTCTGATAGCAATGGGTCAAAGAGGAAGGGCTTTAAACTAAAAGAGAGCAGGTTTAGATCAGATGTTAGGAAGATGTTTTTTACTCAGAGAGTGATGAGGTGCTGGACATGTTGCCCAAAGAGGTTGTGGATACAAACACCAGTTACATCTTACCAACACTGTAGCAGGTCTTGTATTTACAGTAAGGAGATAAGTGGATTTCATGTGCTCAACAAGATCAAAAATTGTAGGTATACATAAATTGTAAGTGTGCCCAAGCTGGCTGAGAAAGGCTAAAGCAATATTATTTTTATTGCACCAAATGATTCACACCCTTTGGAATTAAATGGTGGTCGCAAAGCATACGTACTATCCTTTACAACTGAAGTAAGAAAATAATAAAATACAGTTACACTATTGAGTCTGAGTTTAGTAATAACGGCCCTGGTTTCTGCCAGTTCCCAACAGCAAAGCTGCAGGTAACCCAGAGAAAACTCTACTCAGGTAAACAGTGTTAGCTGATTTATTTCTGATATTACTATTCTGATAATGCTATTTCCATCACGTATTTCTCCATAAAGCTTTTCAGTAAGAAAAAAAGGGCAAAAATAAAAAGTCTGATTTAATGTTAGCTGAAGGAAAACAGAGAACAAGGTTTTTGGTAAAATAATTCGAGTAATAAGTGAAGAGGAAAAATATAATCAAACTTGCTCTTAGAGTTGATATATACATGATGTTTTTCAAATATTGTTTTCTTTTAACCAGATAAAATGGACCATTGTGAAGTAATAAAACTCTGCCACTGGGACAGCCATAATCCCTTCTGGTTGACATCCAATTATCAGCTGGGGTGATAGTACTATTCTGGTTTCATATGCTAAATTGTGAGGATAATTTGACCAGTATGTGTCAAGCTATGCAAGTCAGTACTGCCACAACTATCTGGATGTTTGATTTGCCCTCTGCCCCTGACACTAAGTATTTAAAAAGTGGTCTTTGAATTTAAAACTTGTTTGTATTGTCATGAAAATTAGCTGGTCTTTTTGGTCAGTTCATCAAAAGTAAAAATGTGCTTTGTCTCCTGATACTAATATCTTACAGCCTATAACTAAATAAATGGTGAGACTTCTAAGTGTTTCTGTGGCTGGAAAGCAAATCAGTGGTTCTGTTATCAGAATCTTTCCTCAAATGTATAATATTGAAATAATATTCTACAGAAAGACTTCTATGGACAAGGGATTACTGAGAAGATCTACAACAGAAAGCACTGAGATCAGATGGTACTGAATAATTAATTAAAAAAAAAACAAACACAGGAAGAAATTCACCTCTTTCATGGAGAGAGTCTATTCCTACAGTGACCATAATCTGACCTCAATTACATCTTCATGACCTAATCTAGCACCATCTGTTCAAAAAAATGCATGCCTAGCTCATTTTGCTGTCTCAGATTTTCCAAAGTATGCTTTGAAATCTAATTAAGCATTGAAGTTATATTTTAAATTTGGTTACAGTTTTATCATGATTTTACTTACACATTTGAAGATTAACATACACAGACATACAGAAACCAAACCTGAGAGAAATTTTCTTAACAAAAATAGTCAACTGTTTGATAAGCGTTTATTATGAAGCTTAGAATTTTGAATCCATCTTGCTTGCAATTAAAATGCATTTTCAAATTACTTTAAGCTGCTGTTTTATGCTTTAGGTAAATGTGTGGAAGCACTATGCTCTCCTTCTCTTTTTGAAATCTTTTTCCCTCTGATGCCTTTCATGGCTTTGTCTCCTGCTACCTATTTTCTCTCATTGACCAAATGACACTGGAAGGGTTGGAGAGATTTATTTATCATGGATATCCCCATCATCTGCCTATTAAATTTTCTTTGAAAGACCTTTATGCTCTCTTTCAGGAATAGCGTGAGAAGAGCCCTTTGTACATATTTTCAAAGCTACTTAGTTATCTTCCTCTGAATCCTCCTTATAACTCAACATCAGCATGAGATCTGTCAAAATGTGCAATGTTGAAGTCACATGGTTATCAAGACCTTTACTTCCCATACTTCTTTCATGTTTTTTTATCTTCCTCTTTTCCTGTGTGTTATGTGTATTTCTCTTGCACTGTAAGCTCTTTTGGATAAATGTTGCCACTTTATTTTAAATCTGTACAGCACATAGCACTGGTGTGTCCTAGTTTTGCCCTCCTTGATGAGCATTAATATACATAATAAGAAAAAATACAGATGCTGATTAAAATAACCATGCAACTATTAATGGTATCTAAACAACAATTAATAATTGTATCTCCATTGCTAAAGCTGTTTTTGTTACCAGTGTTTTTAATTGCATTGCCCAATTGCAACAGCTTACATTCTTACTTTTTAACCTCAAAATAATTATTAGTTACAGAATATCGTGTTCATACAGTATTGTTTTGGCCTGTTCTGGTGTTCTTCTCAAAACAAGCTAGGTGTAATATATTTCTTTCTCATAATTGTTACACTCGTCCACTGCAGTATTAAAGTTGTCATATGGAACATGTAATGGGCCACTTTACATTGTTGAAACTGTTTTTTTATTACTACTGTTTGTAACTTTATGATGTCTTCATAAATGTGATCCATGGCAATAATAAAGTTTTTGGACAAATACAGCAAGTTATTGTTTGCTTCCTTGAACTCTGAAGGTTGTCTCAACTTTGTTAATGATCATACTTAAAGTTTTCAATGTTTAGAGGATGGTAACCAAAAACTTCTATTATAATACATATAACAGCTTATAGCATCCACATCAATTTTGAGTGATTTGAGTCTATCTACCAAGAGTTTGAATAGGATTGTCCTTGCTTAAAACAAGAGAACATACCAGTATGCGCAGCACTATGGTGTTTTCAGGGTTAGAACACAATAAAGTAATAATTAATAGTTATGATAGGTAATTTACAATTTTTGAACCCTGATTTCACAAAGAAAACTGTGTGACATCAATACAGAATTCTCTGTCCAAGGTGTTTTCTCTGCAGTAGCTGACTGTTGCTTAGGACACACTAATACTACTCTGTACTACTCCATATATTCCCTTATTAGTCTGTGCATACCAATGTATTGCCCTTGTTATATTCTGACTTCTGTGTCTCATACTGAAGTTCATCCACATAAAGCTTGCTGAGTTATCACAGCATTGCAATATACAATGTAAACATGGTTGAAAAGCGTTAAAGACATTTTAAGAAAGGTGATGTGTGGAGGTAAAGTGCTAGCTGCTACTCTGTGATGTCTGAATTGAATCTACCTTCAGCTCTGCAGTTCTTCTAAGCCACTGCAGAAGTACAGAAATCAGGTCAAAGTCATTTTGAGAATCTATTCCAGCAATGTACCAGCCATTCACTTATTGTCCTTTGGAAGTTCCTCTGGACTCAGATACTAATGACAGGGGTTATTAAGTGGAAATTGCATCTTTTTTGCCTTCAGACAGACAAGCTTGAATCTCCAACAAAAACTCTCTAGATAGCATTTTGCCAACTATATTTTAAGATGAACTGACTGAGATACAAAGCACAGAAATACAAAGTTATGAGCCAGCGCTACATTTCTGAGTTCACTTTTGTGCCAGAAATTGACCTTCTGTACTGATTAAATCATAAGATATGATGCCTGGAGACAACAGGGCAAGCCAACAGCTTCAGCTATGAATTTGGGTTTACTTATTTTGTGAGGATTTAATCTGAGTATAATAATCTCAACCTTTCATGGTGACACCAATGTAAAGCCAAAGAATACGAAGGGGACTGCATAGATTGAAACAAGACCAGCAGTTTCTCTTCTGATTTTGTGTTTTCATCCAGTATAACTTTCTCAAATTCAGAAGCTTTTTCTTCAGGAAAAAGAATGGTTTCTTACATTTGCTGTCATCTATGATATTCACTTTTAGAATAATTTCATGTGTTAAACTCACCCACTCCCTAGATAAATCTCAATCTACTATGTTCTTTCCTCTCTCCAGAGCTGCGATTTTATATTGCATTTTAGATTTATAATTTAGAAATGCATTGAAAGGTTAGGCTACATTGCTTTTGTAGTATAAATATGAATTCAGATTGTGAATAAATAATAGCTGAACTGACTGCCAGACGCTTGCTTGTGTAGGTGGTTCCTTCAGCCTAGTTGGAAAAGTATCCAGTAAATGACTACTCTCTCATCAGCAGAACTAATTCAACTAAGAGATACATATGGCTATTGCCTGGAGCTCTATGCCATGCAGGGTGCATGAGGTCATTTTAAAAAAGGGATGCGTATCTTTCCTTCTGACCTGGAACTCCATTAGTTGAAAGCAACACATGTAACGGCACACAAGACAGATATTATCTGTTTAGGATTATCTGTAGTCATTTTTTTTCCACTGTCTTGACTTTCACAAACATGTTCGTATACACCTTTTCAGATAAAAATAATCTTCTAAAATGTTAATCAAAATCATCACTAAGCTAAAAATTCCTGTTGGTCAAGTCCAGCATCATTGTCTGTTCATTCTCCCAGTAGCCTTTCCATTTCTCCTTTATTTAGAAGCAAATCTAGTTCAGCTCAATAAATTTGAAATTTTACAACCTTGCCAATCACCATAACAATAACAGCTGTAGACTTAGTCAAAAAGTTAGGCTCATCATGTAGGCTTTACTTAAAAAAGCTGAGTTTCATAGATTTGTATTTCCATATTGTTATGGATCCCTTGTCATTGCTTTTTTATTTCTAGGATATACATTTTATCACGTCTGTTACCCAGATTATTATCCATATGTTTTGAAATAGTGGTTACAGCCTCCTTTCTGCTTAGTCTTTAGTTTCTGCACCAGTTATTCTATTTTATTAAACCAGACTTATGCAAGCTAAACACCATTAATTTGAGTGATAAACAGAGGCATAATATTGATATAAGAGAGTGGAGTTAGAATGTATATCATCTGACTTTCTTGGGTTTTTCTATTAAATATAGTTTTTGTTTGCAACAATGCAGATTAATTCTATAATTTTGATTAAGAAGCTTCAGAGCCTTCATAAAAATGGTGAATAGAAAACGCAGTACATTTATTACATTTTACCACTGGTAATACTGAGCATGATACAGACTTTTGCTGTTTTTCTCACAGAAATTTTCTGTACTTAAGTGTATACACACGTATTTAAATAACCTGCTCAAAATGGCAGATAAGTTATAGAAAAGTGGAAAGTTATTAGCACTTTGTTTCACTTAGCATATTCAGAATATCCTAAAACTTAATAAAAAGCTGAATAATGCCATACTTAAACTATGGAGTTGCTGTATAGACCTCCATCCAAACAGGTCTTAATTTTGAGCTGCTATGGTATAAGATGCCTTGTTATGACTCAATAAAATAATCAAGCTTCAAAATAGAAATAATACTTTTTTGTTTGTTTGTAAATAGCCTGCCAGAATTTTCACTTAAAACATGTATTTGCTATATAACATTCCTTGTCAAGAGGATTGATATTAACTGTTTTCCCTCATTTATCCCAACACATTTCTTGTATTATATAATCTACCATGTATTATTTGTATTCATATATGAAAGGTAACCCTGTGACTTCAAGATTCAAATTCATAATCACAAGCAATAAAAATATGTGGGTGTCTTTTATTCTACAGGCATTACTCCATTAGTTTGTTTTAGCGAAATTCATTTCAAGAATAATAGATGGTGCATTGCAGCTTAGATTAACCCCTGTACTAGCAATTCATTCACCAGAAAGTGTTCAGAATTTGCGTGAACATGTTACTTCACATAATAGGACTAATTTATCACATCTGGCTCCCTTGTCATCAGAATAACAAGATGTAATGAGAAAACACATCATTTATATTTACAAGATTATACTTAGAAAGAGTACCATATGACATTTCAAATAAATGATAGTTTGCAGTAGTCAGGTTTAAAATGTGCCTATCCTACCCTCACAAAGCTATGCAAGCTCCTGACTCGTGCTTAGCTGCTAAACTAACAACTGTGCAAAACTACATACAAATGAGTAAGCAGGAATTCACATCCTTTTTGAGTGTGACCAATAGCTGGTTTATAAAAATGGAGGCTGATAAGGAAAGTAAGCATCTGAGTTCAAAACAGCAAATCCCCAAATAACTGCTCAGCCTAGAATTAAAATCTTCAGCTACCTGAGTATGCTGGCTCCAGTTCTACTTCTTCTAGTCCAGGGATGTGCAAAACAGCCTGCAGCTTCATTCACAGCAGTGAGATATACATGTAAGCACTTTCAGAGAACTCTCCCGGCATCCAACAGTACCTGCCCAGTTATACAACATCCCTGAGTGAAAAAACCATGGTTTAGTGTGGGTTTATATATGTAAGGTAAAATGATACAAAGATGGTAACAGACATCCAGAAGGCTATTTATAGGGAAAAACTCACCAATACAGATTCCTTTGCTGGAAAATGCTGAGACAATCTCCACCAGGAGGCAACCTCCAAGAGAGATGCCACCTTAGTGGTGGTCAGCCCTTAAATGAGGTGTAGAGGAGGTGGAGTCAAGCTCCACCCCTTTCAAGAGCACAGCTAAATTACTCTCACCTGTGCTCCCACAGCTGACCAGATTCTTGCCTCAGCTGATTAATCAGAGGTTCAGGCTGTGATTACCAGTTTCCCATACAGTAGGTGACTGGAGAGAAACAGCACATTAAATGAGACAGAGATATTGGCAGAGTTATATAGAATAGCACATGGATGATGGAAGCACTCCCACCCTATATTCTCTTTTCTACAAAAAGCATCTTAATTTAACTTCACTGATTTTATAATTTTTTTTCTTTTATATTAGGTGCATCATCTTTCTTTACTGTACTCCATTGAATAATTACATGTGTTACTTGGCAGCTAGAAAAGGTTGAGGAAATATACCAATTTAATGATCTTTAATCAAACCATAGGTTATTAGGGGTATATTAGCAAAGGAGAGGAGCAGGTGATCATGAGCAATTGTCCTTGCCCTAAGTCATAATAACTCAAACAAATTTTTGCTGATTTTTCCATATAACTTATTATGTTGTTTATTCTCTGCTGAGTTGTAAGAAATTCCCATAAATACTGAAGTGTTGACTTAATCCATAGGTGTCACAGTGTTTAATGGAATTTTGTCCAAAAGACCTATCCCAGTAAACATTGCTTAAAATTAAACTACTTGCAGACTTTGAGAGAAAATACATCGTTTTATTTGTATGGAAAACTTTCCTAACATTTTTAGAATTTCAGTAATCCTTGAATTGAAAGTGTGATCATGCCTAAGTAATGTGCCACCTGGGAGCTACTTTAATCAGTAAAATCATTATTGGAACAAAGGTGGTTGCTGCCTTTTTACTGCCTTTGACTGAAAAAGTGCCATCACTTTTCTCTAAGTGATTGCTAAAGTTGTGTTCTATGATATATTTATTGTTGTTATGAGAGTTTGTTCCAATCAAGCGTGCATTCTAATAGACTTTAGTGTTTAATTTCATATCAGGCATACAAATTGTTC
Organism: Excalfactoria chinensis; assembly: GCF_039878825.1. NCBI lineage: Eukaryota > Metazoa > Chordata > Aves > Galliformes > Phasianidae > Excalfactoria > Excalfactoria chinensis. Next base: position 46,981,547 of record NC_092828.1, read on the forward strand.
CATTTTACACACTCAGAAAAAGTATATATAATCAGGGATTGTGTTATCTTCCAGTACCTGATATGTAATAATACCCAGTGCTTTGTTAAAAACAGCTTCATCAATGTAAAATAGTGATGGCACATTCTTTTCACATGCTTTCTCTGGCAAATGGTTCACTTTCTACGTGTGAATGGCTGGTGTCAATTCGGTTTGTGATGTTTATCACTTCAGCAGTTTCAATTTTCTTTCCTGTAATGTTTGCTTTCAAATTTAAATTGTTTCTGTTTCTGTCCTTCTGGTGGTATTTTTTGGTTGTTTGTTTGTTTTGGTTTTTGTTTTTTTTCCCCTATCATTTCCCCACGGTGGTTTGTGTACTACTAAACTGTCATATAGTCTGTGACTCTCCCAGTTGCTACACGGGTATGTGAAAATAAATTAGACTGAGTCTGCTCAGCCCTTTGAAATAAAATCTGTTGTGCTAGAATATTAATCAGGAATTAAATAGATCAGATA